>NC_056743.1:221065718-221365718 GCF_019279795.1 Protopterus annectens
GGATATATTTAAAGTGAGTTACTGTACACTCTGCAACAATACTGAGTTTGGGTACTGCTATTAAAGTAACTTGATGAGCAATAAATATCAAAACTTTATCTCATGTTGCAGTAGGTGGGCCATTCATATACATTTTAGTTGTTAATTTGACTCAAGCAATCTGAATGTAAAATATATCATCATTTGTCCAATTCAGAAACATAAACATATAATTTACACTGTGAACACGGACCTGCAAGAAATCTTTAAAACATAACACTTACAAACCAGACTTATTTTCTAAAACACATGAAAATCATAATGAGACAGGGAAATGACATTTTATCTCCCCGTATTTTTCCCCAGTTTATAGTAAGCAGCTTCCTAATGTTACAATACAACCACTAAATGCTTCAGTACGAACAATTACAATATTGTCATTTATTTCTGAATGCCAGTACTGCAATAAAGCCCAATCGGCAGCTGCCTTGTTCTGATGTGTATGCAAGTCACATATGTGATGAAAGGAGATACTGCCAGCCCAGCTAGCTGGAATTTTGTAAATAACTATACGTCATTGGTGAATATCAAAATGATTTATATAAGATGCTTGTGGTACAAATGTATTAGAACTGTATGTTATGTGTATATCAAACTTTTTGTATAGACGTGTATGTTGAAAAGGTATTTATAGAACATTTGTGTTTAAAATAGATCCATAGTGTGCCCTACTGGAAAATAACAGAAATGTACATGCACTATTGTAACCATTTAAATGTATATATTTTAACAGTGGAAACTGAAATACAGGAATTTAACTTCAGTCCAGTAAACTTCACAAGAATAAATGAAATCAAGTTACTTTATGGTTAGGTCATAAAAGATGGTATTTTTCAGTTTTCAATGCAGCAATAGACACAATGACTGTACTAGGAAATGACTCGTATTGACTTTAGGGTGAACTAGTTACTAGTTTTGAAAGCATGAAGGAATGAAATTGTTTTATGACTTCCAGCATCTGCCAGAGATCTGAGGAGAAGCCCTTGTCTGTATATTTTTACAGGTAGATGCAAAATGCTACCAGCTGTCATCAGTGGTTGTTTGGCTTGGGAACTAGGAGTCCGATGATAAGAAATGATGTCATTCTGCAAGCTATCCCAGCAGTAATAGTTTAGATATCATTCTGAGAAGCCTCTTCGTGAGAAAGAGCATTTTGCATTGACCTGACAACAACTAGAAGAACCATTCCCCACCACTTCTGCCTTGCTCTGTTAGTAAGTTCTTAGGTTATAGTAACTCTCTTAGATTCAGTCAGGAATATAGTGTACCTTAGTTTAGATATTTTTCTTTGAGACTGTCCTGCAATGTTGTTTTAAATATTCCCTGTGGTTTTAAAATCTGATGTCACTGTGAATATATATTTAGTATTGTCTTGTTCTTTTATTATTTATTAAATATATTTAAATCTTTCATTTTGCCTGATTTGTGTAGAGATATTTAAGTTTTGAGAGTACTTGCATATTTATTTGGTGACACTGTGTGGGCCATTCCTAATAGCATTGCTCTTGGTCATACTACCATTTGTATTAATATTAATATTACATAGTAAGATTAGACACCTCTTGTTAAGGGCCTTAAAGTAGCTGATAAGGAATGATCGGTGGCAGTAATAACTACCTTATAGTCTGGATAGAAGGGGGCATAGCTGTAAACCTGTCCCAGCCTTTCACAGGTGTGTGTGTACGTGTAAATCAAACCTCAAAGTGCATGTTTGTCAGCTACTTGGGCAGGGACACAAAGCACTGGTTAGACAGAGATGGTGCTGGATTTCTTTGCTTGGTCATTCAGCTGAGATTTTAACTCTATAGCTGTGCCAGTGGGGAGTCTTACTGGGGATCTGGTGGAAGAGGGAGATACCACCCCGGATTGACTGTGGTCTCTGTGTGCTCTTAAGGGAAATTGCACTTGATGCAGAGAGCTGCATCTGGAAATACTGTGTGTGTACCTGTTATCCTCTCAGCAAACATCCCCTCTGTTGCCAGTGTTGAGGATTGAGGCTCCTTGATTACTGATCCAGTAGTAGGTCATCACATCATATACTACCTGGAACAAGTGACCTGTACAGTACTATAAGTTGCTATTGCACAAAGCAGCTGTGTGAGATCATCATAGTGTGCAATATAGCCTAATTATGTCTTTTCACTAATATGGCTAGAATAGCTGTCATCTAACTTATCTTCATATTATCACCTTAAATCCTGCATCCATAAATCTTCAGGATTCAATATAGTAGACTTCTTCCAACCCCTGATACAACCTGCCCTTCTGTCAGGCTGCTGTAATCACATCTGTTGCCAGTCTGATCAAATTAGGTTTTCTATGGCGGTGTGATGCATAACATCTAATTACTGATTGTACTAATGGATAGTACAACATCTGAAATATGTACCTATTTATGACACATGAAGGTAATCCTCTCACTTCAGTTTGAATCATACCGCCACAACACCACATTAATCACACCAGTAGGTCCAAAACATTTGCTGAGGCAACATATTCTATAACATCCCAGCACTCATTAGAAGAGGCAATGCACAGTCCCTTTCCAGTCACCTATACTGAAAATCCCTACAGCTCACCCAATTATCATCAGGAAAGCAGGTCTAAGGCCTACTAAGTTCGAGTCCATATAGAAAATGTTTTAGTCAATCATACCTCTATAGTAGGGCATTGAGACTCCACACTCACCAGACTAGAAAAGAAGAGAATCATTATACTCTGCTTGTCTGGTACCGAAGTCTGTGATTTTACAAGGCCTATAAAGTTCCACAAACTAGTAAAGTATGACTACAACCTAATGGTGGACCATTATGGGAGTGAATAACCTCATGCCCGAAGAAACATGGAGGTGGAACATACTATAAATGTTTTAAAGGTAAGAAAGGCACTGGTCTTGAGCAGTATCTCTTTCACAGATAATGATGACTACATATCAGTGCAAGATAATTAGCTTTCTCCATTAGCTAAGTAGCTGGTGTCATTTTTAGGAGATGGTAGATAACGTTTCATGTTTTGCTATGGATGACTTGCACCTTTCATACAAGAATAATACATAACAATAATAATAATAATAATAATAATAATGATGCAGGACAGTTCACCCCCAGATGATTCAACGCCAATGCAGTTGTATATACTGTCATATTTAAATGCATATTTATTGTCTATGGGAGCATTGTCACCTCATAGTATGACGTTGTCCTGTTCGATTCTCAGCTAGAGCGTCTTCTGTGTAGAGACATGCGTGAATGGGCGTACCTTCGCTGAAGGTTGTGTGTCAGAGCTGGCAATTCGGCATGTAAAAATCTACTGCCAATCATTAGCGGACCGAAGTTCCGCTGTGGCGACCCCTAACCGGGAAAAGCTGAAAGACACAACAACATTGTCTATGGGAGTACTTAGTGGACAGTTTGACCCCAGACTATTTGACCCCAAATATATTTTAATAAGTGCATTTTCATTATTTTATTATTCATTCAATTATACAATAAATGAACTGATACTCCTTGATTTTAAATATATTTTATTTTCATACTATTATTAATTTATGTAATAATTTCATTGATTAGTCAAAATTTATTACATAAACTTTTAACATATAATTAATAACTAGTTTTTATGTTTTAATATATTATTTTGGTGAAATTAAACACTTTTTTAAAATTTATTCTGTTTTGTTAATCAATTATATTATTATTAAATGTTTTATTATTAAATTTTAAGTTGTTTAAAATGAGATCAATGTCTTATTCAAACATTCATGTTAATATGCCTTCTAATTCTTTCTTTTAACCCATTAAGAAATTGTGTGCTCCTCTCCATAGGTATTCTAAATTTGTTCGATTGACACAACCTCTTGCTAATTTTAGTAGTCTTTGATCATGTGTTTGATATTTTTTCCTTTTTTTTGGTGGTTCTGCTCTGCTATTATTCTTTGATCATGTGTTTGATATTTTTTCCTTTTATGGGTGGTTTTGCTCTGTTGATAAACGTCTCATAATCTTGACCTCTTCCGCATTGAATTTTCCAAATGCCATCTATAAATCGCCAAATTGTCAGATGATCTACTCCAAATTCTGTTTGCATTTTTCTATGAGATTCCTCTATATAGTTGCTTGTTCGGTGTTCTCCGTTTAATGTTCATTTATACAGTGACCAAATTTTAGGCAGGAAATATTGGATTTTTTTTATTCCTCTGCGATTTAATCATCCAATATAGTTATCTTCAAACCAGATTTAGAACTGGTTGCATGCTTCTTGTATGTTATCTGCTAAATCTTCTATGGGATTCTCTGGTTCATCAGGTGGTATGAAAGTGAGTGATGGAATCATTCTTGCTTGTAGTGCAAATTCACTATCTGTATTATACTGCACTAGAAGCCCTTCACATATCACCTTTTTCATGTTTTTTACCAGGTGGAAAATCATCTGTAGATTTCTGTTATTAGATATGTTGTTTTAATAACATTTAATATGGCTACTTTGTAGTCTGTCGATATTGAATTTGGTAACAGGTTTGGCCAAATATCCTTTATTCACTGAAACATCTTTTCATAGGTTTCTTTTCACTTGTCTTTTAACAGACAGTATGCTATTGCTATAATGAATCCGCTTTACTCATTATTACGCATATCTGTGGAAACAGTTTTGGTTCTATTTTGAATGTTCTATCTATGAATAGTTTTTTTTATTAAATGGCTCAACGTACTTGTTTCTAATCCAAATATTAAAATTATTTTATCATCTCCTTCTCTGGAGTCATATAGAAGAAATTTCTAATTTTTTCCATAAATTTTATATTTCTCTGGAATTATTAAAGAGGATAAATCAATGGGTTGTGCAGGAAGTTTATTAATTTTCTCTCTTCTTCTTTTGATTATTTTTTCATTGCATCACCATTTGGCAGTTTTCCTTTCACTGCTTCTGAAGTCCTTCGATTGCAGTGTTAATGATCACTGCTGGAATGTCCATTGTATCTTCAGCCCTTGGTTTAATGGTTGTTTTTGTCTTCTCAACTTCCATTTCTGACATGTCATTTCCATGACTGTGCTCATGTAACATACTGATTACCTCATTTGTAGATACATTTGTATGAAGTCTGGGTTTACACATCTCCAAAATTTTATTGCCTGATCATGACTGCATTTCGCAAAGCATTATATATATCTATCATAACTTATTTTTTCTTGATTTCTTTTTGAGGTAATTTTGACATCTTTAACTAATTTTCTGCTTAAGCCTTACTTTTTTTTTTTTTTTTTTTTTTTTAACTGTTTTCTTACTGGCATCCACTAGGTGACAGCAAATGAATATCTTAATTTGTTTCTCATTGGTTTTATACATCTGATTCTTTTTCTCTTTTTTTATCGCTCACAAATTTAAATAATTTATCACTTTTCTGATGATTTCTTTGCTTCATGGAGTTACACAGTATGTTTCTATTTATGATAGCTTTTCTATGCCTTTTTTCTTAGAGTCATTTTTTTGTTTAAGCATATGGCTTAATAAATAGCATACAGGCTTTTGACTCTTTTTTAAATTTTCTGCTGTATATATTTTTCTTAAACTGAATACTTTAATGCTTTATTTTATGTGGCATTATTTTTATTACATGTGAATTTTTATGTGCTATTATTCTGTACAAGTACGTTGAATGGAAACTATGAACTATAAATATCTTGGCAATCTGGAGGTTTTCAGTAGTACTTTTATAGTCTGTAACTTCCATTCATCATTTTTTTTATTAGCTCATTCCAAATATCGTATGAACATTTTCAAGTAAACTGTCATTATTTAGTTCAAAGTTTGTTACCGAGCTAAACTGGTTCCTTAATTCATTAAAAAATTGAATATTAGACAGATGCCACACCACTGTCTTTCATTTTTCATAATTTTTCCAGTGCTCATGCTTGTACCTCACAAGCAATGTAGTCTGCGAGATGTACCAGTTATCTCAAAAGATTTTTTCTAATAATGACACTAGACTACATCTCCCACAAAGCACTGTTTCACGGGGTAGTGGTGAATCTAAAAGGCCTATCATGTCTGCAAAATGTTCTGACTTCATAGCTTTCAGCCGTTAATCTATAGGAGTACATTGAACAGAAACTATGAGCTATAGCAACCCTGGCAATCCAGATGTTATGATTACTTTTATAGTCATTAGCTTCAATTCATCTTTTTTTTGTGTTTGTTTTATTATTATATCTGTGTTCACTGTTTTGTGTTTAAACTTGTTTTTACATTTTTTCTAATCTGTTTTTCAGGTCCAATCATCCAGGGTTGAATCGGTCGGGGGCAAATCAGTGGGGTCAAAATGTCCTGTACCCACCAGGACTTCTACATGCAAGCTAGAGCCTTTACTGACCCCATAGCTCCTTTTTTATGGGCAGAGTCTCCCTACTGGACATTCCAAAACAGCAAAGTCAAATTCAAATTCAGATGACATCAACATCACCCTACTCAATGCTAGTAGTCTAAACTGAAAGATGACAGAATATCAGACCCTCCTCCAACTCAAACACATTCATATTGTTCAGTTAGTGATATGCTGTTTAAATGAAATGACAGCATTCACTCTGTACCAGGGTTTGGAAGCAAGTGCTTGAATAACTTCTGTTGAGTATCTGTATTAGTCAGACAAAATCATTAGCTCACAGCAAATGTCTCAAGTGGTTTACTATCAATATTGTGAAAGGCAAAATGATTTCTGTTCGCAATATTGAAGTAAACCAGTGAATCCGGAATCCCGACCGTTTCACAATGTCGACCCAAATGATTGAGACATTTGAATCGACATTTTCACTGAAAACATCACGACAGCCATATATAGGAGATGATGTAAATGAAACTCCTATATGACATATCACATTTTTGCAGGGGTGCAAGCCCCTCTGCACCCCCCATAGTGGCTGCACCCCCCACACCCCCTGCTACTAATATATTCTAACTCCAAGATCGCACTACAGTGGGATATGGATGAATTTCCAATCCCCACTGTACCGCAATCTCCGTACATATAGTCGATTATGCGAATGCACTACTGCATTTGCATAAGTGTGTTCGACTATCCCATACACTTTTCCTTTTGTGCACGACATTCTGATTTTAAGCAGCATATGTGCTGACAGAATGTAGTTCACAGAAATTATACTAAACCATCTCAAGTACCTAACCTGGAACTCCAGGAGATCCAAATCACCCTTAACTTCATTGCTAGCTGGACATCCTCATCAATGACCGCAAATATCATGGAAATTACCTTACCACAACTGAGATATTAAATATCTAATCAAATGCCTTCTATCTAGGTGACTTCAAGTGCCCAAACATTAACCATCAGACTCACACCTCTGATAAGGGTATGCTCAGTTTTTCCTATAATCTGTTAATTCCAGTGCTACAGGGCAGATTTTGAGACTGACAGCTAGAGACCCTAATATCCTTGATGTGGTCCTTAGCAACTTAGTATTTACCTTTAACCTGCCCATCATCACTTAATTTCTGGTTAAATCTTAAATAAGTCATCCCCTTTTTTGACACCTATTGTTTCTACTTGTACACAAAATGAGACATTTGTATAGACTTTTCCAAGGGCAAACCAACTTCTGCTTGTAGAATACCTATGCAAAATTTCCAATATTCCCCTGCAAATGTACCCAAATGAGAGGGCTTCAACATTTACCACTGACTTGCTACCTATATATAATGGCAAATTCAGGAATAGATCCTTTTGGTGGAAGACTTGTATTAATAAACTGTACAAAAAAAGTAAAATAATGAATTTTTTTAAAAACATCTCCATTATCCACTTAGGACCACACTAAAACTTGCCAGCAAAGGACTCATTTGCATTATTAGGAAATGTAATGCAGAGTTCTGGCTGAAGCATGTTACAGATTCCACAGTAAAATACAAATCTTTGTTTAAGTTATGTCAAGAATTTAATGAATATTATACAATGAATGTTTAAATGCATTAAAATGTGCATGCTGATTGGACAGCCCACTTAGTGTGTCTGCTGTAAACTGCACATAAACCACATAAGGTTTAGCAGCCAGTACTTATTATTGAAATATATTCCATTATGGAATCTGTACCATTTTTTTTTAAAAAACACAACTAAATGCAAGAAAAATCGGAGAGGATCTGCAAAACTGGGGATGATATCTTGACTAGCAGTATGACTGATTAAACTTCCAGTTGCCATTCCTGTCAACATTTTTGCAGGAAGTCCCTATCTCTCCTCATATTTAGTGGAGATTTCTGTTACTCAATAATGCCAACACAATGCACACTCCTCAAAAGAAGAAGCGCGGACTTCACTTTCTTGATCAAACCATACCAATCATGAGTATATTCTGTGATTACTACACCCAGTAATGGATTATGTCTGAACTATTCAACAATGCACTGAGTTCATCCATAACACCAGCATAAAGTCTGATCCTAAGGATATAATCAATATATTAGAAGAGAAATTTAATGTTAACTTTACCCCATCTACCGATAATGATGCAGCCACTATCCCCAAAATTTGGTTTGCACATAAATCACCTTGTAACATGTTTTAGAGTCCCTGTCCAGTGCAAAAAATATTTCCTCTGGATGGGACAAAATACTAGACTGCATTCTTATCAGAGCCAAGTATGCACTATCTGGGCCTCAACTGTTCCACCTCAGCCTACACAAAGGGTCTGTGCTTAATGCCAGGAAAAGAGCCACTGTGACTTTCCTAGATAGGGGTGGCCCCTCTACTGACCATAGACTTTTTGGCCATCACCATCACCAGACTTGTATGCAAAATAATGGAAAGTATCATAGCAGAACTCATTTATGCAAATGTCTGTAACTTAACTGATCATGAACCAAATCAGTTTTGTTTTGTGAAGTACAGGTCCTGCAAATATAATATCTTTCTTTTTTTTTTTAAGGATAGAGAGTCTTTAGATAGTGGTGACTCCATGTACACTGCTTATCTTGAGCTCGTCACGATGATGATGCTATCTCCTATACTGGTTTTATTTAAAGAAATAGTGTAATCTCCTAAATTGTTGACTGGGTTGTAAATTTGATATCTAGCAAAGCCCATGCTCAAGCATTTGGCATTTATTATGCAGATATCCAAGCCAATATCCCAAAATTGCGGTTAACCTGTTCTGTTAATGACAGCAAGATGGGCACTCTAATCCACTCATTCACTGATACGCCAACAAATGATGGAACAATGCACATATTTAATATACAGAAAATGTTCTCAAGTTAAATGTAAAAATATGTAGACTATTAATATTTGTCACAAAAAATCTGCTCCCACCTTATACGCTATAAATGGTATCTCTTTTCAGACAGACATGGCTATAACAGACCTGGTGACTTATGGAGATAATTATGTCTCATTCAATTATCATGTTGTGACCAGAGTCACTAAACTTTCTATCTAGCCTTGTTAATTTCCAAGGTAATATTTTCCACCTCCAAATAGGTCACTCAGTCACCCCTTTCTTCTCTCGACAGAACCATCAGTAAATACAATACACCCTTTAGTAAGTATAAATCCAAGCACATTACCCAGCAAGAATGACCTCAGTGATTTCTAACCAAGCAAGTTAAACCCTTTAAATCATTCAACTATCCTGACAGACTAGCAAAACTCTCTTTATACTCAAAAGCTTACCGACTGCTCAGACATGACCCACGTCTCACTTTTCAAGCCATAAAATATTCAGTCTTATTTGACCTGTTATTTCTTTTGAAAGCCAGTGATTGCACAAAAACATACCAAGGAAAAAAAAATAAATCTTTTTCCACTAAATATTAACTCAGTTTGGGCCAAAATAAAAACCTTATGTATTAATGAATATGTACTTTTAGAAAGGATTTTATATATCTCTGGTATAATACCATCATTACCCGGTGCTTTGTTTGATTTAAGCTTATTTATTTGTGTAATAACCTCTGTATATGAAATACTTTTGTCCAATAGTTTAATCTGTTGTTTATTAAGCTTTTTATTCATGTTTGTGGTTATAAACTCCTTTATTTTATCTTTAGGTTCCATGTTAATGTTATTATGGTTAATTTTGTGAAAGTGATTTCTAAATTCATCTAGTATTTCTGGTATACTAGAAACATTCTTCTTTTTCCTTAGAGAAAAGATTTCTTTGATATGGTTTTGTTTATTCAACCTTTTTGTTTTATTTTTAAGTCTATGTAAGTATTTGGGGCTTATTGAATAAGACAAAAACTTGTATTTCTCTAAAGTTATTTTAACTTTATGAGTTAAAATTTCTTTGTATTTCTCATCTAGTTTGTTTATTTCTTCAATAACTTTCTTGTCCATAATATTTTCTTTATTATTATGTTTATAAGAGTCTAATTTACTTTGAATATCTAACAATTCCTTATCCCAAGATTTCCTTTTACTATTATACCATCTGATACTTTGTCCATATAGATATGATTTTAAGGCATCCTAAACATAGACAATGGAGACTTCAGGAGTATTATTTATGTCTAAAAATGTTTTACTTCTGAAAGTATATATTCTTTATAGTCTTTTAGTTGAGTTAAGTATGCTGGTATCCTTTTGATCTGAACATTATGAGTATTTTTATCATGAATTCAAAACAATTGAATTATGAACAGATATAGGACATGAAATGATTTTGGAATTAATTAAAGCTGTTACCATCTGGTTAGAAATAAAGACCCTATCTATTTTTGAATAAGTTTTGTATCTGTTAGAAAAAAGGTGTATGGTAATGATTTTGAATCTATCTGATTATTAATATCATTCAAATGATAAGAATTAGCAAAATCATTTAAATGTTTTGCATTAGATGTAATTCTTCTTTTCCTATAGTGGTAGTATCACTTTCATGTAGTATACAATTAAAGTCACCAGCTAAAATAATATCTCCTATAGAGAATGATATGATCTTATCAAGATGATGTTTCACTGTATTAATACCAATTCCAGGTATCAATATACATTAATTAAAGTGTAAGTCTTCCCATTAATTTGTATTGTAACCATACAAAACATTCCTTTGTCATCCTGATAAGACTTAATGGTTTAGGAATGGGCATACTTTTTATTCCATAAAATAGCCACTCCTCTTTTTTTCTGAGTGTGCTCTGAACTAACCAATACTGCATATTTGTTTGTGGCTAGTTTATCAATATATTTTTTCAAGAGATGGGTTTCTTGCAGGAAGACTAAGTTGGCCTTATGTAAATTAACGTATCTTATTAGGCTTGCCCTTTTACATGGATTATTCAATCCATTAATGTTTAAAGAAATTCCTTTTAAAGATGTCATTTGGCATTTTTAAAACTTAAGAATCTTATGATCAAAATAACAAATAACAACATAAGTAATGTTACATCTCCTCCTTTAGGTGTACCTTTAAATATAGCTGTATTTATTGAATCTCTTATGGAATTTTGTATAGGATTCAATTTTGTTTGTAGTGACAATGAGCGTACAAGATATATTGTGGATGTCAAAACTATATACATATAACAATGAACAAGTGAAAATAATGTAAGGATTAAACCTTGCATCCAGCCTGGAGTTAAAAACTCCAACTTAGAGTAGTATTTACCACTCAAGTTAACCCCCTACCCTAAGCAGCAGTACCTCAGCTATCGCCTTAGCAATTTAATACTGGTTATATTTAACTTAAATTAACAGCTTTCAATTCAATTATCTAGCAAGACAAGACTACACATTTGATAAAACAGCATCATATAAACTAAAATAAACTTTTTTTAAAAAAAAACTATTCATACTACTATATACATCTATGTAATATAATACACTTGTATTCAAATAGCATTCAAATAATCTTGATATTAGGAACCAAGAGGAGAGAGAAATAAAAAACATGAAAGAGAGAGAGTGAAAGAAGAGAAAAAAAAAGGAAGGCATATTTACATATTAATTTATTCAAAGTATGTAAAAATAAGTTCTAACATTCATTTAAATCAAAAACTTTGGCTAATATGGTTCAGACATTACATATATTAAGATGCATCTATTTTCTGTCATGTAAATGCAGTCAACAGTTTCAAAAAACCTTGAATTGCTTGTATATGAGCATTTTACTCATACTCATTATTGTCAATAGAATAAAATATTATATTTATAGAAATTGTTATAAATCATACTGCATAGTTATGCAAATTCTCAGAAACACTTGCATTATTGTAAAAAAAGCCATCTGTATTTTGTATGTCTATACTACTGCTTTAAAATATATCACATGACAATTTCTTCCAGAATAGAGTTATAAAGTTATTTATGCTTGTCAATCAGATGAATTAAATGAGTTATAGTAATGTATATGTTTGGAACATAAGTTTTTAACACAGATTAGTATGCTGCAGTCAAGTAGATTTTCAAAAACACTTGAATAAATGTTTCATTTTCTATGCCTTCTAAAATAAGACATTTACTTACTACAAGAAACTGCATCATTTAAAATCATTATAACAGACATATTTTATGAATTATAACATAGATATTTAAGTAATTATATAAAATAACTCACATTTAGATGTTAAAGAGTTCATTTTCCTTCACATAGTCGCATTTGCATCAGTTCTACTTCCTGGTAGAGTGTTCTTCCTGAATCTGCGATGTGTCAGTGTGATATCTGGGTCAAAGGTCAAATTGACTGCTTTCAGCTTCTCTGTGAGAATTCTGAGAGTTGAAGCTTTTGAAACAACTCGAGGACACTGTTCATGAGGTAGCCCACATCCCAGATTTCTCCCTTAACATTTTGGCGGGAAACTTGTTAAAAACTAGTGACAAGCATTCATTTAGCAGTGTAAATGCATCTAAACATGACAAAACCTTTGCGATGTATTTTACAGGTTATTACAGCCTCTATGTAAGTGAAATTAAGCCCAAAGTTATTAATAAGTAATAAAACTCAATATTTTTGTCTCAACTCAATTTTTATGCAAATCTTATTATTTACTGTGTCTATATGATCAAAATCATTTCTATATATTAATATGAAAAAAAAATAAAGAGAAAGAATAAAGAAAAGAAAAAGAGAGTAGAAAATAAAGAGTGTAAAGCAGAAATAAAAAATGTAAGAGAAAGCTATAAGAAGTATATACAATGGAATATTACTTACTGTTTATATTAATAGAGTTAAAAATAAAACATATTATTTACTATTATTTAGTTCTAATTATTATTAGTTAAAGCATGACAGATTATTTACAAACAAGCATAAGCAGTATAATCAACAAAGTATAATTAGGAATAGCATTTGAAGAACATATAAACTTTTTACAAGGAATAAATGTGTTATTATTCCATTTATCATATTTTCATTACTCTTCTCTCCTGCCCTCCCCACCCTTTACCCACTACATAATCTAAATAGAATGTCATTGTTTAAACAAAGAAAAGAAAAGGAGAAGAAAAGGAGAAAAAATGTATCAAATTACTGACCTTACTTCTCTTTTTCAGAAAGAGAAACAAATTGAATAATAGCTTGTTATTAGTTCCTCAGATATTTTGACTGGTTATGAAACAAAACATTTCTTTGCACACAGAGAATAACTTTGATTAAATCTTTTTCAGAATATTTGTGGTTTTCTGGAAATGCAGGAACTATATTTAAAAAGATTAATAATGAAGTAAAATGATGAGAGAAAAAAAAAGAAAAAAAAACATAGAACAAATCATTTGTTTTTTAGTCTCTTCTTCTTCTCTGAAGTCTTCCACGAAGTTTCAGTTGCCAGTCTCTTTAATGAAGGACTAGCCCATTCCATTTCCTCTATTTTATCCAAAATCTTATTTTTTTTGATAAACAGTAAAGCAGAGTCTAAGTCATCAAAAATTTTAGGACCATCAGGAAGGAAGATTTTTAGCTTGGCAGGAAACAGAAGGTATGTTTTAAACTGTGCTTTTTAAGCTCCCTTATTAGTGGCAGAAAAACTTTCTTTTAGCTATTACCAAGGAAGAATAGTCATTGTCAAAGCACAGTTGTCTCATTAATCTTAACAGGAGCTTTAGCCCAAACAGATTTAAGAACCATCTCTTTATCAAAAGATGATAGAAATCTAACTATAACCGATCTAGGATAGTTTTTGTTAGAGTTAGTATTAGCTATAGATCTATGTGCTCTTTCGATACCAAAAGAGAATGCTTCTGGTAAGTCTAAAGTTTTAGGGAGCCATGCTGTTAAAAAAGAAGTAATATTTTTACCTTCAATATTTTCTGGCAGTCCAAAAATCCTAATGTTATTGCGCCTAGATCTATTTTCCAGGTCATCCAGCTTTGTTTGTAAATGTTTTTTGTTTCAGCAGAAACTCAGTGTTGATTTCCTCTTCTTGGATTCTATTTTCCATGTCATTCACAGCTTCTTCTATGCCTGTCATCTGGATCTTCTGTTGTTGCAGGTCTATATGTAACAAGTCTATTTGTTTTGTAGTTTTTTCTATGAAGGTATCTATTTTAGTATCCATTTTATCCATCTTAGCAGTAAGTTGCTGGATTATAGTTATCAGAGACTGAAGTTCTTTCTTGATGCTGGAGTCTTGAGAATTTGTCTTACTGGAACTCATTTCAGACTGATAAACTGACAGGAAAATTTCCAAAGTGATTTCTGACAGGAATATAGTTAAAATTTCCTTTCTTTTTTAGATATAGTTCAAGAACTATATAAAACAAACATATTTAGAAAGAAAATTACTTCAAAAATTAATTTTTTAAGTAATTAATTCCTGTCAGTGTAATGAAATTGGTGGAGCTGAAGAAATCTGCTGCTATCCTGTGTTCATCCTTGGCCACGCCCCCTCTGCAAAATGTTCTGACTTCATAGCTTTCAGCCGTTAATTTGTAGGAGTACATTGAACAGAAACTATGAGCTATAGCAACCCTGGCAATCCAGATGTTATGATTACTTTTATAGTCATTAGCTTCAATTCATCTTTTTTTTTTGTGTTTGTTTTATTATTATATCTGTGTTCACTGTTTTGTGTTTAAACTTGTTTTTACATTTTTTCTAATCTGTTTTGCAGGTCCAATCATCCAGGGTTGAATCGGTCGGGGGCAAATCAGTGGGGTCAAAATGTCCTGTACCCACCAGGACTTCTACATGCAAGCTAGAGCCTTTACTGACCCCATAGCTCCTTTTTTATGGGCAGAGTCTCCCTACTGGACATTCCAAAACAGCAAAGTCAAATTCAAATTCAGATGACATCAAGGTCACCCTACTCAATGCTAGTAGTCTAAACTGAAATTTGACCGAATATCAGACCCTCCTCCAACTCAAACACATTCATATTGTTCAGTTAGTGATACACTGTTTAAATGAAATGACAGCATTCACTCTCTACCAGAGTTTGGAAGCAAGTGCTTGAATAACTTCTGTTGAGTATCTGTATTAGTCAGAAAAAATCATTAGCTCACAGCAAATGTCTCAACTGGTTTACTATCAATATTGTGAAAGGCAAAATGATTTCTGTTCGCAATATCGAAGTAAACCAGTTAATCCGGAATCCCAACCGTTTCACAATGTCGACCCAAATGATTGAGACATTTCAATCGACATTTTCACCGAAAACATCACATGACAGCCATATAGGAGATGATGTAAATGAAACTCCTATATGACATATCACATTTTTGCAGGGGTGCAAGCCCCTCTGCACCCCCCACACCCCCTGCTACTAATATATTCTAACTCCAAGATCGCACTACAGTGGGATATGGATGAATTTCCAATCCCCACTGTACCGCAATCTCCGTACATATAGTTGATTATGCGAATGCACTACTGCATTTGCATAAGTGTGTTCGACTATCCTATACACTTTTCCTTTTGTGCAGGACATTCTGATTTTAAGCAACATACGTGCTGACAGAATGTAGTTCACAGAAATTATACTAAACCATTTCAAGTACCTAACCTGGAAATCCAGGAGATCCAAATCACCCTTAACTTCATTGCTAGCTGGACATCCTCATCAATGACCGCAAATATCATGGAAATTACCTTACCACAACTGAGATATTAAATATCTAATCAAATGCCTTCTATCTAGGTGACTTCAAGTGCCCAAACATTAACCATCAGACTCACACCTCTGATAAGGGTATGCTCAGTCTTTCCTATAATGTGTTAATTCCAGTGCTACAGGGCAGATTTTGAGACTGGCAGCTAGAGACCCTAATATCCTTGATGTGGTCCTTAGCAACCTAGTATTTACCTTTATCCTGCCCATCATCACTTAATTTCTGGTTAAATCTTAAATAAGTCATCCCCTTTTTTCACACCTATTGTTTCTACTTGTACACAAAATGAGACATTTGTATAGACTTTTCCAAGGGCAAACCAACTTCTGCTTGTAGAATACCTATGCAAAATGTCCAATATTCCCCTGCAAATGCACCCAAATGAGAGGGCTTCAACATTTACCACTGACTTGCTACCTATATATAATGGCAAATTCAGGAATAGATCATTTTGGTGGAAGACTTGTATTAATAAACTGTACAAAAAAAGTAAAATAATGAATTTTTTTAAAAACATCTCCATTATCCACTTAGGACCACACTAAAACTTGCCAGCAAAGGACTCATTTGCATTATTAGGAAATGTAATGCAGAGTTCTGGCTGAAGCATGTTACAGATTCCAAAGTAAAATACAAATCTTTGTATAAGTTATGTCAAGAATTTAATGAATATTATACAATAAATGTTTAAATGCATTAAAAATGTGCATGCTGATTGGACAGCCCACTAAGTGTGTCTGCTGTAAACTGCACATAAACCACATAAGGTTTAGCAGCCAGTACTTATTACTGAAATATA
The DNA here is from genome assembly GCF_019279795.1 of Protopterus annectens. Taxonomy (NCBI): domain Eukaryota; kingdom Metazoa; phylum Chordata; order Ceratodontiformes; family Protopteridae; genus Protopterus; species Protopterus annectens. The sequence goes on from NC_056743.1 coordinate 221,082,602, forward strand.
TTCCATTATGGAATCTGTACCATTTTTTTTTAAAAAACACAACAAAATACAAGAAAAATTGGAGAGGATCTGCAAAACTGGGGATGATATCTTGACTAGCAGTATGACTGATTAAACTTCCAGTTGCCATTCCTGTCAACATTTTTGCAGGAAGTCCCTATCTCTCCTCATATTTAGTGGTGATTTCTGTTACTCAATAATGCCAACACAATGCACACTCCTCAAAAGAAGAAGCGCAGACTTCACTTTCTTGATCAAACCTTTCCAATCATGAGTATATTCTGTGATTACTACACCCAGTAATGGATTATGTCTGAACTATTCAACAATGCACTGAGTTCATCCATAACACCAGCATAAAGTCTGATCCTAAGGATATAACCAATATATTAGAAGAGAAATTGAATGTTAACTTTACCCCATCTACTGATAATGATGCAGCCACTATCCCCAAAATTTGGTTTGCACATAAATCACCTTGTAACATGTTTTGGAGTCCCTGTCCAGTGCAAAAAATATTTCCTCTGGATGGGACAACATACTAGACTGCATTCTTATCAGAGCCAAGTATGCACTATCTGGGCCTCAACTGTTCAACCTCAGCCTACATAAAGGGTCTGTGCTTAATGCCAGGAAAAGAGCCACTGTGACTTTCCTAGATAGGGGTGACCCGTCTACTGACCACAGACTTTTTGGCCATCACCATCACCAGATTTGTATGCAAAATAATGGGAAGTATCATAGCAGAACTCATTTATGCAAATGTCTGTAACTTAACTGGTCATGAACCAAATCAGTTTTGTTTTGTGAAGTACAGCTCCTGCAAATATAATATCTTTCTTTTTTTTTTTTTTAAGGATAGAGAGTCTTTAGATAGTGGTGACTCCATGTACACTGCTTATCTTGAGCTCGTCACGATGATGATGCTATCTCCTATACTGGTTTTATTTAAAGAAATAGTGTAATCTCCTAAATTGTTGACTGGGTTGTAAATTTGATATCTAGCAAAGCCCATGCTCAAGCATTTGGCATTTATTATGCAGATATCCAAGCCAATATCCCAAAATTGCGGTTAACCTGTTCTGTTAATGACAGCAAGATGGGCACTCTAATCCACTCATTCACTGATACGCCAACAAATGATGGAACAATGCACATATTTAATATACAGAAAATGTTCTCAAGTTAAATGTAAAAATATGTAGACTATTAATATTTGTCACAAAAAATCTGCTCCCACCTTATACGCTATAAATGGTATCTCTTTTCAGACAGACATGGCTATAACAGACCTGGTGACTTATGGAGATAATTATGTCTCATTCAATTATCATGTTGTGACCAGAGTCACTAAACCTTCTATCTAGCCTGGTTAATTTCCAAGGTAATATTTTCCACCTCCAAATAGGTCACTCAGCCACGCCTTTCTTCTCTCGACAGAACCATCAGTAAATACAATACACCCTTTAGTAAGTATAAATCCAAGCACATCACCCAGCAAGAATGACCTCAGTGATTTCTAACCAAGCAAGTTAAACCCTTTAAATCATTCAACTATCCTGACAGACTAGCAAAACTCTCTTTATACTCAAAAGCTTACCGACTGCTCAGAGATGACCCACGTCTCACTTTTCAAGCCATAAAATATTCAGTCTTATTTGACCTGTTATTTCTTTTGAAAGCCAGTGATTGCACAAAAACACATACCAAGGACATAAATCTACACTACAAAATTAATCAGAGTCACTGGAAGCAGCATTATATATTTCCTTCCTACTTGAGGCAAGAAGAATTAGTTTCCTTTAAATAACAGGACCTAGTTTCTGATCAGAGATCATTTGTTCATAAGTAAAAAAAAGTTTCTGGCTAGTGACAAGGCCTCAGCTTCTTCTGTCAATCAGCTAGAGGTGCAACCAATACAAAGACATCTCTTTTTATCTACCATTGACTGTTTGTCATATTATACACCAGACTGTTGATTTAGGTCCTAAATAGATAAATGCTACCACCCATTTTTAAACTTTCAAACAATTACATTTTTATGCTACTTGTTTACTAGTCAGCCAGCGTGTTTTATTCCTTGTTTAATATTTTGTAGCTAGTTGATTTAATGAGGAATGTCTTTTGAATGTGTCCCTGACTGCTTTTTTCAATAATTGCTCCTTTTTACCACTAATTAGTTGTCTGTTACTGATTTTTTTCCCTTCTTTGGAACTAGCAAAACAATAGGGCAGTTGTTTACTCTTTCCACAGCAGTACCTTCTCGACTTCCTTCAATCTGATTAAAATATCTCATTTAGGATGAGAGCACAAAGACTGTATCCAGTTTCTGCACCATATTCCCCAGTAGGCTGCCTACACAGATGCTGATAAAGGTAAATGGATGCATAATATTGATTTATTGTACAACTAACTCCTCTTTGGTATCACAGATGGATTAGCCAACAGAATATAATATGCAATTCCCACAGATAGTACCTCATTCTTTATTAGCAATTATTTGTTTCATCGGACTGAAGCATCCATGTTATGATTGGTCCTTAGAATGTCAGGTGTGCACTAACGTGGTGCATTAACCAGTTACTGCTTATAGATCACAAACTCACATCTTTTTCTTAAAAACATTTAGTACAGCACTCTTTTGAAATCATTCTATGGTGATCTCTATTATTTTTCAAAACTGTCTGATGAAGTTATGCTCACAGATTTTTAGAATGCATCTAAACTTTGGGTTTGTTTCCCCTCCTAAAAGCATATTACTTTTTTTTTTTTTATAGTCTGTTACTTTAACCAAGGGCATATCAGTAGGAAGTTTGGGTTCTTTTTTCCACTTTGGTACTTATCAAAAAAAAAAAGGTTACTGCCCCTTAATGTATGACTCTCAGCTCATCAAAACTCAATAATAGCCTTAGACATGGATGTTCTGCTGTGCAGCTATGTCGAGTTTTCCATTTTTACATATTACAGTGAAACAGAATTCAGTATGTACATATCAGTGAAATGATATTGAGAAATGTGAAAGTCAACATCCATGAAGTGGTCTGTGTGTGTGTTTGTATATATTCTTGGTCTTTCCATTTATTTGCTGAAGACATATTACATTAATGACAATATTCCATGTTACAAAAGAAATGTGTGCATTAATCCTAAATGGAAAAACACACCATCCCACAAATCATATAGTATCTGCTAGCAGCAGTAAACCTACATTTGCATATTCTGGAACATTGTTACACTTTGTAATTTAGTGGGTGGGGTTTGTGGGCGACTGCTGCCCCCAGTTGCAACACTTGCGCATACATGCTGTGTAATGCAGTTTCCTTACACATTTTGCAGATACATCACATTCTGCTTTTCTGGCATATTTTCACCTAAAACAAGGGCTGTCTTACACCATCACAAATACCTTGCTACTACAGGGCCATTGTAATGTCCTTGGGACTGTAACATGCTACTCACAAACATATTACAAAAGGTTTTGGCGTTTAGTACAGACTGTTACTGCTAGGAACTGTTAATATGTTCCATACTGTGTTCAACAGCTTTATTCCCTCAGCCTGCCTTTGCATTCAGTTTGTCCCTTTGAAAGGCACTTAACTAGATAGTGCTTCTGGGTGACCCCCAAAAAGAAGTGTTTGTCTACATGGTTTACCATTTAGCAAATAAATGAATTAATACAAATATATTGATACTAAAGAGGATTGGCTGGTACCCTGCAGAGTGGAGAAGTAAAGAATACTAGGGACATAGAACATGGTACTAGGAGAGGTAAAGGTTTGCACATTAAGTACTCCAGAATCTATGAGGAACAGGGGTTATATTGTTAAATCTCATATTTATTGCTGGCATATTCAAAGGCAAACATTCAGACACCAAACACACATCACAAACTAAGGGGAAAAGTGTTGCCACTCAAGAAAGTAAAGCACTTTTATTCTTAAGAAGTTCTTGTGACTAAAAACAATGAAATCACCTCACTTTAAAAGTTTATAGAGTGTTTAGCATGTTTCCTTTGATACTTAACTCTTACATTTTTTTAATTAACAAAGGTATGAGAAACTTGTACAGTGTAGGCACTAGCACATACATGCTGAATGCATGAGCTATGCATACTTTACAATCTCCTACAAAGAAGAGATCACGGAAGAACATTAAAGTCCATTTATAAAATGGCAATAGCATTATTTTAAATAATATCATTGCTTAACAATAATTCAGTCTTCTATGTGTGGGTATCACATGATTTATGCATGGCTGGCTTTGTTTATTTACTCAGACTTCACCCATGGGATAAACCATGCCAGACATGGATAAATCCTATGATACCCATCATGTATTTGTGGTTGCTAAAGTATATACTGCAAATGTGTAATGGGAGCATGCTCTCTCATGTTAGAACATGGAGTATGTATGACATATACATGCAAGGTGAAGTGGAAACACAACTCATTATCTGATATTGCAGAAAATATATTTAAATATTTACACAACTTCTTCATAGGGCACAAAGTATTGTTTATGGTTACTTCACAAGTTGAAATAATACTTTTTCTCATTCTGAATACTATAAGGTTAAGTGCTAAGAAAGTACAATTTTTCAGCTCAAGTAGCAGCACAGTTTTCACAAATCTCTTCCTAGATTCACTGCCAAAAAGGCATATCAACATTACAAAATGTAATAGAAGCACACATTAAATACGTTTATGCCAAACCCGACAGTTATTTTTTTTCAATCGCAGATGAAAGATTAATGATAGAAATTCAATCACAAAGACAGAATCATATATACATTCTTTCTGAAACTGGCATCACTTCCTTGTGCTGTCAGAAACTACTTTATATTATTTTTTTTTTTAACATCTCACATCTATTTCAACTACTTAAATATCTGGGGATGACCCATATCAGTAAAATATTTTTGGAGACTCTAGAGAATCTTAAATAATGTGAGGACATTGGAATGGTGACAAGATATGTAGGGACAGGAGATCTATTAAATATCCATCATGTCACTCCACATCAGGCAGAATGCAATCAGAAACACACGGCTGCACCATGTTCTCTCTCATAATCCAAAGTGATTAAGTAAGTCTTTAATTCAGAAGACAAATGAAAAATGCACAATCACTTTATTATGAATGTAAATGACCTGTCTTTATAACTGACATTTCTAAAACAAAACTAACAACGCAGGACCTTTTTTATACTTCAAAGAACAGCTGTTTTAACAAGATTTCAATTTTAATGAAATATAATGTTTTTCTATGCATGTCATCATTTCTTTTCACACTGTTCATGTTGTCAAGCAAAATTCATGTGTCAGCTTGATGATATTTCATTATACCATTGTTATCATTATGACTTAGGCAATTAGTAATTTATAAGAATAAATTTACAGCAGTCTGTAATTGAAGCACATTTTACTAGTCTTGATATAAAAAAGCCCAATCAATTTCTTTCATTTAATATGTAGGCTGTGACCCTATGTTTGATGAGAACTTTGAGCTATTTCATCTTGAAATAAAGAAAGAATGTCTGCAAATAATTATAAGGGGGTACTAATTGGATATTCACTTTTATATTTTAAATCAATACATCCTTTAAAAAATAGGCTTCAGTGGAACTTGATATATAGAGAATATGATGTTTAAAGCTTCTGTTCACTGTTTATTTTATGCATTTCAAATAAATGTCATTCTAGAAGTTGTAGAGTTCTCTAAAGTATTATACTTACAACTACAGAATTTCTTTTTACACATTTGAAGACATATTCAGCCCAGATAGTCCTATCCTTTTCTGCTTTTAAGTACCCTTATTAATATTCAGTAATTAGGTTGCTTACATATTCATGTTTGACCTCCAGTGTTTCTAACCCTCTGTGCCCCATCACATCTACATGCAATCATTCTGTCCATTTCTAAATCAGAGATTAATTAGTATGATTTCTGAAGGGGAACACACCACTGCTTTATATTCTATTTTTGTATGCCTGATAACACCATCCAGTGAAAAATGCTTCCTTGTAAGTTCTTACATAGCCTTCCATTCCATTTAAAATATATTTATTTATTTACATTTGTTAATCGGGTAGTGTCCGACTGGGTTGGAAGTCCGTTTTCAGCAGAGACCCGGGGAGAAAAGCTCCAGTGCAGTAACAATTAATTAAAAGTACAAGTAGTGCTGAACAATTTTAACAAAAGATGCATTTAACAATATTTATATAATGATGCTAGTGGGCATGAGATACAATGTATTAGCCAGCATGTACAATGTGTGCAGGTAAACAAGGTTACCTACTAAAAATCATAAAGAGGTACACAATATTCAACAAGTAAAACCTCACAGAGAAATCAGCAGTTCATTTGGAGGAAACAAGAAGGTTATAAGCATCTGCAGCAATATATTTATAAAGGGAGCTGTGCAGTAATGGTAAAGGAAACTAGCCAGGAGCAATGCAGGGGCACTGCCAGTTATTATTGAGATCATCTTTCAGGGTCGTTTTAAATGAGGAGAGGCTAGGATTTTTTTTGGATGTGCTGAGGAAGATTATTTTAGGCCTTGGCTATTATACAGGAGTAGAGGAAGTTGACATAATAGTTGTGAATCTGGGTCACTTTTAGTATTAGTTTGTTGGATGACCTAAGGGGCCTACTATTAATGTTAGGTTGGACTAGGTTTGATAGTGCAGGATAGTCAGTGGGTTGGCTCAGAGGTATTACTAGTGAGAGGAGCAAGGGTGGAGGTTTTTCCTGGGTTAAGAAACTGGTTGATATTTTGCCAGAACTTTTGTGGGTCGTGCTGGTATTTTTGTTGGCAGGTTAGGAAGTAGTATTTTTTTTCATCACCCCTTTTGTCTTTGGACGTATGGTAGAGTGATCAGGCTCTATCCCATTATTTCATGAGAAGCGTAGTCTCATTAGATAGCCATGGTAATTGTTTGAATTTGTGGCATATTTTCCTGGAGGGGGCGAGGTTATTTAATATGGCCAGGAACTGGTTATTGAAGTATTCTACTGCAAGGTCTAGCTGTAGGTTTTTTAATGGGAACTAGTCAAAGTGCTGTAGTAGTATATTGAACATATCAAGTGAAAAATTAGTTTTGCTGTGGCTATATTTGAAAGGGATACTGGTTTGGATTTTAATTCCTTTTCTGATTAGAAATGTAGGGGTGTAGTCACTGGTAGGCAGCTTGCTTGGTACCCAATGTTTGGCTTATTGGTCAATATCCAGTATAGTAATGATTTTTCAACTGGAATGTTTGTCAGTGTGGGTGGATAGCTTATAGTTTGGGTGAAGTTGTATAAGTTAATAAAGTTGGCAGGGGAGTTGGAGGAGCAGGAGAGCCAGTCAAGGTTGAAATCACCTAGGATGGTTTCTTTGTTTACCGAAAAAGATGACCAGGACAGGATGGATTCTATACTAGGAAGGTTGTTACAAGGCGGGAGGTAGATGGCAGTAATATTAATGGCTGTGTGAGGATTAATATGTAGGCATGTAATTAGAATTTCAGCAGTTGGAATATCAGGTGGAGAACAATTTAGTATTTCAAGTTTAAGAGTCTTTAAACATAACAGCTATACCCCACCATGTTTGTTTAGCCTACTTTCCCTTATAACATTGTATCCATCTGTTGTAATTTCAGAGTCGCTGATGTGGGGCTTTAACCAGGTTTCAGTTATGACTGGTGAGTAGGTGGCTAAGGTATCATGGAATTTTGTTATTTTATTTACAAAACTTCTGAGACTAAACTTGGTTATTAGAAGATCCGAGTTACTGGTGGCAGGTAATGAGCTATATGTAGTAGTATCAGTGAGGTTTGGGACTGATGTAGAAGAACAGCAGTCTGGAGGGGATTGTTCATTAGAACAATCTCATCATATCTCACATTATTTGTTTAATGCCAATAAATTAACTATTTATACCAGTTTGCATATATGTATATATAACTGCATTTGTTTCTGTTGCTGGGTTGTCTAATGGGGTAAAAGCATATTTTTAAGTGGGACAAGGAAGAAATGTTCCATACTGTTACAGCAGTACAATCACACTAGAAAAATTCTTTCTGTCCTTCTATAAAATCCTAAATCAGATGAACAGAAACACAACAGTCAAAACTACATTCAGTAGTCACATGTAACATAAAGGTCAAAGGCTTGGACAACATTCAAGGAAAACTGGTCTAGAAATGTAAGTTCTTTCCAAACAAAGTACAACTGAAGTTTGTTTTTGGATTCTTAGTTGATACTAGTGCCTCAGAGATCCATTGATAAAACTTACTAGATTCCACCTCCATTACTGCAAAACAAAACATCAGCAAAAAGATTTCAGCTTCCAGCTTGTTCTAGCCAATAATCATCAATCTAAGGCTTCTAGAAGGTGTATACGGGTCCAAAAATAAACACTGCAGTACTGTTTATTAAAAACAGATGTAGTTAAAAAACAGAAAAAAGTCAACTTTACATTTAAATGATATCCGGTTCAGACTCTTAATCATGAACCAGTGTTGGATCCTTTCTGGAAGAGTATTATAGAATCTAGAAGATTTATATTAAACATACTCACGTTCACTAATATTTCTTGTTGAGAGGTTAACACAGAGTACACAGGCAATGACGTTTAATAAGAAGTAATGTTGTTATAGACATACACCTGTAAATGGTGTTTTTTGACAATATACAGGAGGTCAACATTTAGGTGCCCTTCATTACATGTGAGGTAATAAGACTGTTTAGTGTTGAAAAGTTATCACACATTGAGCATGTGTTGTAACAAGTAATTATCATGTATGGTGAACAGGCAGGAAATACTGGAATCTACAAAACAACATGGTTTTATTCATGTTACCACTGACAAGCAGATTGAATTTACTGAATGAGGTTTTAAGCTTCTTACAATTTTCCATACAGAATGGTTTGTGACATACTCATGCATAACAATGTAATATCTTATTTATAATGAAGTACTAGGTCACTGCAATGCATAAACAGACAGAACATTAAAATAACTTGTCCAAATATTTATGTGGAAAATCTCATAGATGCTTAAAAATCAATTTCTGTCTTTTAAATAGCTGGTAAATGAATAGAGGGTGTTATACCACAGACCAAGGTCAGCTAACCTGATGATAATATCTTTATGACTGATAAGGAATGACTTGTATGAATCAAGCAATAATACAGCTATAATTTCCACATTCTTAATTCCTTTGCAAATGCAAGCAGATAAAAACACAAATAAATAGGGTGTGATGTGGATATCCTACCATTGCCAACCAATATGTGATGTGGATATTCCACTACTGCCAAACAATATGTGATGACCCACCACTAGTCCAGTAATCAAGGAGCCTCAATCCTCACTGCTGGCACCTGTGAGGGACGTTCACAGGGAAGATAAAAGGAACACACACAGTATTTCTAGATGCAGCTCTCTGCATCAGGTGCAATTTCCTTTAAGGGCACACAGAGACCACAGTCAGTCCAGGACTGGTTTCTCCCTTTTTCTCCAGATTCCCAATAAGACTCCTTACTGCCACAGCTATAGAGTTCAGATCTCAGCTGAGTGTTCCAGCCAAGGCCACCAGCACCCTCTCTGTCAAACCAGTGCTCCATGTCCTTGCCGAAGTAGCTGTCACACACCCACTTTGATTTATACACACAAACACACACACATACACACACACACACACACACATACACACACACACACACACACACACACACACACACACACACACACACACACAAACACACACACATACACACCTGGGAAAGGCTGGCACAGGTTTACTAGCTATGCCCTCTTCTTTCCAGACTATAAAGTAGTTATGACTGCCACCAGACACTCTTGCCAGCTACCTTAAGGCTCTTCCAAGGGTACCCAATGTACTGAGTGAAATCAACATTAATACAAATGGTAGTCTGACCAAGAGCAAGGCTATTAGGAGTGATCCACACAGTCCCACAAAATAAATATGCAAGTACTCTCAAAACTTAAATATCTCTACAAAGATCAGCCACAGTGGATGGTTTAAATATATTTAATAATAAATAATAAAAGATTAATAATAAATAATAAAAGAACAAGAAAATACTAAGTATATATTCACAGTGACATCAGAGTTCAAATCACTGGAAATATTTAAAACAACATTGAAGAACAGGCTCAGACAAATAAAGAAAAAATTAGGCTTTACTATATTCCTGACTGTATCTAAGAGAGTTAATAGTCCCTACTTACTTAGTAGAGCAAGGCAGATGATGTGGTGAATGATCCTTCTTGTTGTGAGGCCCATGACAGAATACAGAATGCTCAGTCTCACTAAGAGACTTCTCAAAATAATATCTAAAATATTACTTCTGAGACAGCTTGCAGAATGACAACACTTCTTGTAATGTGATTTCTAATTCCCAGGCAAACCCCCATTGCTTGAAGTTGGCAGGACTTAGCACCTACCAGTAAAAATACACACACAAAGGAATTTGCTCAGATCTTTGGCAAGTACTGAAGTCATAAAACAATTACATACTTCAACACTTCCATAGTGATTAGTTCACCCCAAAGACAATACATACAGCTTCCTAGTACAGCCATTGCATCTCTGGCTGCATTGAAACCTGTGAGATAACATCTTTATGGCTTAGCCTATAAAGTGATTTAATTGCAGATATTTTTAAAGTTTGCTGGACTGAAGTTAACCTCCTATCTGCCAGCTTCTTCTGTTAAAACATATACATTTGAACAGTTACAATAGTGCATGTACATGTCTGATTTCTATCCAGCAGGGCACACTGTGGATACATTTCAAACACAAGCACTTTACAAATACCTTTTCAGCACAAATGTCTGTACAAATCAGTTTGATATACACATGACATACAATTCTAATACACTTGTAACACCAGCACCTTGTATAAATCAGCTAGATATTCACAAATGACACATAATTATTTACAAAATTCCAACCAGCTGTACTGGCTGTACCTCTTTTAGTCACATAGGGCTGTAATAATGGAGGGACCCTTTATGAATATGTACTTTGACTGGAAATGTTGTTGTTCATTCCCTGAAAATAAGTCAGCTACTGATGGACTATGTGTTGGAATGCTTTGGCAATGTATTATGTATAGTTAGGGGAATATAACTGTTAGTTTCAAATTAAATACCATCATTTTGAAAAGGAAGCAAAAAGGTTCCTTAATTAGTATCCTCCCTATTGTCTGTGTTGCCCAAGTACTTGACTTGGATCTCTTACATGTATGCTGAGAAATTGAAGAATTTTAGTGAGATAAAGTGTGATCCTGTGAACCTCAAAACTCTGGTTACAGACAGAAGTATTCTAGCACAGCATACACAAACTTCTTTCAGACAGAATTATTTAATGTTATATTACATCTCCCATCAACCACTACACTATCAGAGTTAAGTGCCACTTTCTCTAAGTAGGTTGTAGACAATTAAGCAATACTGTTATCTGATTTAAGAGATGGAGAAGGTGTAGAGCATTTTTGCAGCAACTTTTTAATTGTCTGCATTAACATAATTAAGGAGCTTTCTCATCCAAGTGGTGTTGGGTACATGTCTTATCCAATGAGATTATGCTTAATGTTAGCAAATCTGACATGTATGGAAGAGTGACATGTTTTATTCTAATTAATCTGAGTCAGGCAGGTCAGTCTAAAGCACACAGGATTATCCCAGAAATTAAATGACTGCATCACCAAGAGTACAGCATAACCTAGTGTCCACAAATTAATCTTCTGTGTAATCTGATTAACACTGGACACTTTTTAAACACGTAATTCAAACATTTGTGATTAGAAGTCACTTGGTTTTGAACTGGAAAAGCAGCATGGTGGTCACTTATGGTATTAGAGGGATGGCATTAGGATAGAATGTCATAATTCAATCAATATCATCTTCCCTATCTGTCATTCTGCTAGAATAAGTAGTGATGTACATTAAACAAAGTTATGTATTTATCATAATGCTAGATCCATGTTGTCGTCTGGTTCAACTTTTAGAATTATTGTATCTGACTGGTTCCAACTTCAATGCTTTTTCAATAACTTGGCTCCAGGGCTGTGATTAATTCCCCCTACCCAAAAGCAAAATTGTTTCAATTAGCACCCTGGGCTGGTGCTATGACCCAGCAGCCCACCACCTCAGCTTTTCAAGTGAAAAGCAAAAAACTTCTCTGTTGTTGTTTGTCTTTCGACTTTTTCCCGGTAAGGGGTTGCCACACTGGAACTCCGGTCCGCTAATGATTGGCAGTAGATTTTTTACAAAACGCCGAGGTGCCACCTCGATGCCCAACCTTCAACGAAGGCATTCCAATTTACATGAGACATAATTGATTGGATTATTGCAGTTAGATCTACACTTCCCCAAAAAGGGATGTTCCATCTACTGGTACACCAACCAGGTGGCCAGACGTATGGCATTTCCCCCTTTCTCAAGCTCCAGTCATTCAGGTTCCATTTCTGTGCCCTGCCCCCAAACCTCCTTTAACATATTTTATTAAAAAAATCTTCCTTTTAAACTGTAGAAATCTGCTTGCTACAAATGTAGCAAACAGTGTTACAGTTTATACCCTGCCTCCACAGAACACTACAGTGCTTAAGTTTTAATTTAAAAAAAAAAAAAAAAAACATTTCTTTTTAAACTATAGCAAACTGCTACCTAAAATGTAGCAAACAGTTGCTACAGTTTACATCCTTTCTGCATGGATGGCTACAGCAATCAAGTTTTAGCTAAAAAGATTGCATTTGTTCCTTTCAAACTGTTTGCTATTATGTAACAAGAATTTGATACAGTTTAGGCAACACATTGAGTGCTACAAAGCTCAGGTTTGACCACAAATGCAATAACACCTTTTAAAAGCTAGTATTACATTAAAGAGTAATTGGGATCAGCTGATCATGGCCCCCTCAACACTTTGAGGCTGCTGCCCCTCTTGCCCTGCCCCCATTCATAATTCTGTCTTGTCCCCAGTTTACCTTAGATTGCGTTTGCCTGTTTATAATTAGAAATTCTCTACTAGGAAACATTTAACAGTCTTATTTGATGACACTAACAAACAAGACATAAGTATACACAGTGAAAACAAGGTTGGCAAAGAGACAAGGCCCCTGGTCAGTTCCAACCATTCAGCCAGGACTCCAAAATGTCATTTTAGGGTGGGGGACATAGGAAAGAATATTGAACCAGATGAAACAAAGCAACATGGAGTTAGTGTTATATAAGTACATATCTTTTGCACCTGATGTTTTCTTTTTTGTCCATTTTGTCCATTTCAACGATTCCCAAGCTACCCAAAATCCAGGTGGTTTCAAGTAAGAATATTCCTGAAAAAAGACGAGAAAAAGGATGTATGGGATATGGATTGTACACCCAACTTGTAGTACGTCAAAATGTATGAACAGTACAGACCAAGTAGCTGCAGCAAAAATTTCATCAATGGCAACCCTACACATAAAATCAATAGAGATACACACCACTTTGGTAGAATGAGCCTTTGGTTTGCCATGTAAAGCCTGTCCCATCTTTTCATAAATGATAATAACACAGCCAGAAAGCCACATGTTACTTTAAAAACTCCTTGACCTAATTTACATTAACAGAAGGCAAGGAAGAGTTAATCAGACTTTGATATCTTTTCTCCTAGGTGAATAAAAACTGATGTAAGACGCAAATGTAAGGTATATTCCCTTTTGTTTGAGAACTTTGGGAAAACACTGATATATTCATAGTTTGATTAATATTTGCAATAGTGGCCACTTTCAGAAGGAAGTGGGCATTTGTTCTCAAAGAAACTTTATCTTTACAAAAAAAAACAGATAGAGAGGTTTGCATGATAAGGCTTGCAACTCTGAGATACTCCTTACTTATGTGATGGCCACCAAAAAGAAAGGTTTCCAAGAAAAAAAATTTGGTCCATTAAAGAAGCAGGCTCAAAGAGAGCTTTTTGTCAAAGCCTGTAGCATGATAGTAATATCCCAGTGGGGAACAGGTTCCCTGATTGGATGTCTTAAAAAGAAAGTTGCTTTCAAAAAAGGAGAAGCAATGGAAGTCTGATTCTGTCCAACATGAAAATTGGAAATAGCTGCTAAATGTCCTCTAATAGTTGAAAAACTGGATGCTTTGTGAAACAATTTTGCCAAGAAGTCCACAATCAATGGAAGAGGAGCTGACAAATGGTCTAAACCTCTGGAGCAAGCTCATATAGTAAATATTTTCCCTTTGCTAAGGTAAAGCTTTCTGGTATTTGTCTTTTTCTTTTAGTGAGCATGATAAAATTTGAATAACTGGGACAGAAATCTTATTATCCCTGGCCACCATGAAAGCTGGAGAAAGCATGTGCTCACTTTCATTTTTTTTAGATCTCAATGAAGCTGACCAGATAGGTGATACAGAAGTTAACACCCAAGGCAGATGTAGGCCAGAAGAAGGGAAAACAAACCTGCCAGGACAAAAAAGGGAGCAGTGAGAAAATCTTTAGTCTTACACCTCCTGGTATTCTGAAGAAAAAAAAAAAAACTTTATCATCACAAGAAATGATAGGAAAGAATAAAGGAGACCCATGAGCCAATTGTGGACCAGAGCATCCCATGGTATGTGTGTCTGTGGAGGGATCAGGGTAAAGTTACTGCTCCACTACTCATTTCGGTACAATCAAAAAGACTGCAGTAAGGTTATCCTGAGTGACTGAAAATCTGCATCACCTTTCTGATTGAGAGCCCACTCATGGGACAGGAGAAAAGACCTGCTCAGTTTCTCTGCCAGAAAACTGGAAGTCTCTGGGATGTAAATTGTGACTAGAAAGAGATGGGAAGACATTGTCCACTGCCACAATCTCATGGCTTCCTGGCACTGTGAACATGAGTTGGTTCCCCTTGCTTGTTGATATAGTGGACTACTACTATATTGTCTGCATCTAGATAGACATACTCTCAGGAAGGAAGATCTGAAAGGCGTGTAATGCTAGTAGAACTGTCCTCATCTCCAAGACTTTGATGTGAAGACTAGCATCTATCACTGACCAAGAACCTTGAACAGTCTTTCCTTTGAAATACCCCCACCCCACCCCAGAAGGAAAGCATCTATGCTCACACAGTGGTGCCCAGAGGCAACTGGGAGAATGGTTGATCCTATGACACTATGGGGGTGGGGAATCACCCACTAACTGATGTTTTTCCTCTATATCTCAGAGACATATCGATGCACATAAGTGATGCAACATTAACAATCATTTAACAGAAAGTGTCCACTGCAGGACTTTCATGTAATGTAACATGATGCTTGAGAAACTACTTTTGAGTGAAGCAGCCATCAAGTTCCAAAGCCAGAGAATAAGTCTTGCTAGGGGACAAGGGTGGTGAAGGACCACTTTACTACCTGATGCAGGGATAATATTCTAGATTGCAGTTTTTTTTTTTTTTTTTAGTATTTGTGCTCAAGTGGCATCAAATAACCTTAATTGATTGAGTCTGTATTAGCTAAATCTTGGTAAGACTGAAAGTAATCCACAATCCCCAAGAAGTCTCTGCACTGAACTAATAGACCCTTGGTTGGTGTGGTAAGGGGTCAGTCATCTAAACAGGAGAAAACCTGGAACCTTTGCAGCCTGAGCTACCCTGCTTCCACTGCCATCCATTTGGTGAACACCTTTGGTGCTATGGTGCTGCCAAACGGCAGTGCTCTGAATTGAAATTGTACCCCCTGTATTGTCATCCCCTTTGGTAAAAACTCTGTACCCATGAACTACCACATAAGTGGTATTCTACTTAATGTCGAAAATGTGATGAGATCTTGGGACACAGGTGGACAGTAGTCTCTCCTTTGATAATCACATTGCCACAGTGGTCAGGAAATCCTTCTACATGGCTCACCTCATCACAAAAGGTTTCTCATCCAGAAAAAAAGAGGTCATTGTTCCCCTCTACTCATCACTCATTAGACCCATTATAGAGTACAATGCCCCTTTTGGTATGTACCCCACAAGACATCTACAACAACTGGAAAGGCCACAAAAATACCTCACAAAGAGGATTACTGGCCTCAAACAGATGACCTACGCAGACCGTCTCAAAAAACTCCAGCTTTACTCCGTTGCATATCACCTACTCAGAGGCGATTTCTGCCTAACATACAAAGCTATGTCAAACCCAGAGCTATTGGACATGCTCCACTTAAAGAAATCCCAATCCCTCCGAGCTACATGCTCTAGGGACCTAAACCTTGTCACTACAACAAACAGAACATGCTGGAGGGATAGATTTCTGTCCCAGAGACTTCCCATACTCTGGAACAAACTACCTATCTATATCAAACAAAGCTCCTCATTAGCACTCTTCAAGAAAAATCTTGATGATTGAATGGGAAATAGGAAATTCACCCCGGGGATCACCTCTGCTGCTCTGCTTGACAGGTGCACAGGAAAAGAATTTTCTTGGGTGGCAAAAGCCAGGGTACCTTTTTGGCTAGGCTTATATAAGCCCTAGGGTCAACAGCCTAGTACTTACTTATGAACCAAACAGGAGCAGTCTGAGTAATAATCCCTGGGGGATACAGATACCAAACAAGAGCTGTCTGAGTACTGACCCTGGAGGATACCAATACCAAATGGAGGCAGTCTGAGTACTAATTCCTGAGGGGATATCACTACCAAACAGAAGCAGTCTGAGTAATAATCCCTGGGGGATACCAATACCAAACAAGAGCAGTCTGAGTACTAATCCCTGGGGGATACCGATATCAAACAGGAGCAGTCTGAGTACTGATCCCTGGGGATACCAATACCAAACAGAAGCAGTCTGAGTACTAATCCCTGGGGGATACCGATATCAAACAGGAGCAGTCTAAGTACTGATCCCTGGGGATACCAATACCAAACAGAAGCAGTCTGAGTACTAATCCCTGGGGGATACCGATATCAAACAGGAGCAGTCTGAGTACTGATCCCTAGGCATACCAATACCAAACAGAAGCAGTCTGAGTACTAATCCTTGAGGGATATCACTCATCACACCCTTTTTGGCAGGCAATGTGCCCTCAAACTTAATTTGCCGGTTTCTGCCAGGTCGGCCAATTTACAATCCAGTGAGTAATATAAAGATTTTTATTTAATTTGGTAAGCTTTTCTTTGGTGCCCAAATGAAGAATGGTGTTCATGTCTTTGGCTTGGTCATGGTAAGGTGTGTTTACTAGCTTGCCCTCATCCAAGAATTCAATGGCTTTTTTTTTAATCCAAGCTGATTTGGATCAAGTAACTTTAGGATATCAATGTCTGTGTTTGTGAGGTCTATAATAATGCATTATGTTGTCTTACAGATTATGAAAAAGGTAACTGACTGACTATCCTCTAATTATTCAGCACAGTTAGAACCAAGGAGTCCCCAGAATTCTACCTTCTTTATTCTCAGCTCAGAATCTTTCCATGTTAACCTATCAACAGAAACTGAACCTTGGCTTGTCCTGTTTTACACGCACACACACAGACACACAAAGATTTCCAGGATGGGCTAATACATTTTCAGCTACCACCCCTTATTGCTTCAATGGCCCATGCTGTAATCAATGAGTGTGGCATTCCAAGGTCACAGTATATTGTACTATTTGTAAAAATTAGAATTTATATTTGAATAGTTCAGATATTTTGTTGCAAAGAGAAGAATGGTACATTTTCAGATGCACTGTTTTTATAATGGTCTTACTAGTGAATTACTAATTAAATATTCGTTGTAATGAGTAGTAAGTTTAAGTTCTGTCTTTTCAAATATTTATGGTACCATAAAATTGGCAGATTAGATTATAAAAGTATAAAATCAATTGTAATGGATAGACCCATTGAAGGCAGATGCTGAAGACGTTTTTTTTTTGTTTCATCAGAGTCTGTATGATAAAAGTGATTTATTGCTATGTTATTATTGTTACAATTGATGAGCACTTAAATAAGTTATCTTTGTTGTATTAGATATGTTTGGTGCACTTTAATTTCAAAGCATGCATACTAGCATGTATTTCACTAGTCCTAAATAATTACCCTTATATACTTCAATAGTCAGCTAGATACAAACCTGTTATGGCTGAATCATAAAATACTTTTTTTAAAATCATATGCCAATCACATTGGTAATTAGATATATAGAAAACAAACAGTTGTGCAAGAAAACTTTCAATAGTTGGTAGAGGACAGACTAACTATACCCTAGCTTATTATTGTGTAAATGATAATTGAAACTATTATCTTATAAATTCAATTAACAGTTAAAGAGCACAGAAGAATATGAACTCACTGTTTCTCTATTTTTCATGTAATGTCCATGAAGGTTTTGTTTCCAAATTCAGTGTTCATAAGCTCAAAAGACTGTATGATTAATTGAAGCACAATTCTTAAGAGAAGGATCACAGTACTTGCTGAATCGTTTAACAAGTTCCACTTTTTCATTTGGTATGAGTCCCGTTTACTTTGTGTTTGGTCAAAATTCAAATATGTGCTGTAAGGTTGCTTTTACTAAGATAACTCCAACCTTTTTACTGCAATACTCTTCTCTCAGTGAAAGGCACAGTTTCTGGTGTGTGTGTGTGTGTGTGTGTGTGTGTGTGTGTGTGTGTGTGCGCGTCACAAAGCATTTTCTTTTCAACATTTTGATGCATCATATGCTATAGATGAAGAAAACAGATTCAATGTTCTGAGACTGATAACACATGACTTAAACTGAATAATTGATATAAATCGCTTCCAAATAAATCACCTAGCTATACAGACATACAGGTAAGTAAAACACATTAACATTCTAGTCATACTAATCTGCAGTAAACTATTGTGTTGTAAATTCTGCAGAAATCCAGTCAGGGAAAGAGCAACTATTAATGCTGTTTACCAGTCACTAAAATGGCATTTGATGACTGCAGACGTGACAGTGGTATCTAGTCTTGAAGACTGGGATTATAGACTACATTACAAAGAAACTGTCCATTTCTCTACTAGTATGCAAACTACACAGATTACCAGTGGACTCAAGCAGCTTTTTCAAGATGAGATTCTGCAATGTAAGTTGTGTTCAATGGCTCCAAACATCATAACATTTTTAAAAAGAGCTTCTGCCAATTCTAACAGCTTTAATGAACAGGAATAATGAGGTTATTTGTGATGGCCCATATCGTCTCTCTTCTGTTTGTATGTTCTTCATATCCACACCATCAAAATGAAGTAATGAAGATAACCAGGCTAAATTTCACATATAGTAATGATCACAGAAGTGAAACTATAAGGTTAGCTCTCATCTGGGACTTGAACCCAACACCTCTGTGTTAAAGTTTGGATTATCACTTCAATTATTATAAATGTACCTACGCAGAGTACTTTCTCTGTATTTGCATGCGTATGTGTAGTTTGCCATACAGTAATAAATCATTCCTTCTAAATAATATAGAACTTTCTTTAGAGGTAGATTCATCTATTTTGATTGTAGCTTTAGTACTATTTCTCATATAAAACATATCAGACTGCACTGCCACTGAATATTTAGCTGACAAATTATCTTTACAAGGAGGTTTGATCTCCTGATCATTGAGGTTGAAAAGCTTATGCACTTCTACAGATAATTAAAGAGGCTGAGTAGGACAGATATGACCCCCTTCTAACGCCATTTTTAAAAGAGATGCAATTACGATTACAGAATAGTGTGAATATGTATATGGTAATCAATTAAGTCCCAGTGTCATAAAGATTTTTCACTACAAAAAGCATATATGTAGTATTTTAAAACAAATACTCCCTAAATAGCATATGCTAACTTGCATTTCAGCTTTTTTCTGTAAATTAGTAAAAACAGATAAAGACATAACATACTAAATATCAATTACAGTGCACTGTAAGGGTAGGCTTAGTAAATTACCATTCTGAAAAAATTACTCATGTCAGCACAATGAGACTCATTTCATTGAAGAATGAATATATTCAGGACCTTCTTTTCTCCGCCTTGTAGAAGACTAATATATCTCAGGCAAAGGGTAAACTTAGACTGAAGTAAACTTATTTCATCAAAACTCAGTTTGTGCAAATGCTGTTACGTGGACAATTGTGCATAATATAGTTTCACATACAATATTGTGTTAAGAGTGTCTGGAAAATGCCATATGCATTTTAAATTTTTTTTTATAAGTGAAACTTTGCTATTATGGAAACCGTGACACATCTTAAAATCCTATAATAATGTCAGTAATCATTCTTAATATTTGGTAACGTATTTCACTTATTGGTTAAATGAATACAGGCATGATTAATTATATAATGTTATATTAAATGATCAGTTCAATAACTGGTAATGAATTAACTGGATAATCAAGCACTCAAATAATTGTATTAAAGATTAAATGCAGAGTTAATTATTGGCAGAATGATAAATATGATGACTGAGTTTTTTTTTATTAAATGGATAACTAATTATGTAGAGCATCAGACATTTTTATAACTGGTTGAAAGAATAATGAAGGTAGTAAAGAACACTTAATTCTCAGAATGGGGATTAGCTAAGAACGCAACGTTTGTGCTATTGTTAAATTATTTTATTCCACTTATCCTCATCTGTAATCAGATGTTTAAATTATGTGAATATTACTTACTTCAAATGCCTTATTATATCCCTTTATATTTTATAAAAAGCAAGGATTTCCTTTTTGTATCGGTCATTCTGGTTAATGCCCGTAATATTTTATTTTACTGAAAACCTTTCTTCCTGTTGCCACCTCTCTCCCTCATGTTAGTACTTACTCTATCTCTCTGAACATCAGAGCTTCACTTAAAAGGGTAATTAATTTGTTCAGTTTACAGCATGATTTTTGTACTCGTATTCTGCACATGCATTGCTTGAGAAGATGGTGCTTCTCATATACACATTATTTCCATATCTTTAACCATTAGAATCACAGAATTATTGCTGCACGTTTCACTAGCTTTACTTAAAAATATTTGAATATCTGACTTGCACTTAGTTTTACCAATAATGATTGCTTTTTTGCTGTTGTTGTTACACTGCAACTCTACATGCATTCATATTGTTGCTCCTTTAGGAGTTCTGTGTTCTGGCCAGATATCCACCAGAAATTACCAAAGTCACTCATGGATATTCTCAGAAAGGGCATTAGGCAAAGCATGATCCATTCATTCAACAATATGAAATTATTTTTATATATGCTAGAGCAAGAGGGGAGAGGCAATGCAATATGCATAATTTCAGAAACACAATTTAGTGGCAAATACGGAAGCCCTAACTCATGATTATGTGCTAAAAATGAATGTTACAAAGTATCTCCTTTCTACTGAAACAAAACCATATCCTGGTTTGTTAATATCAAAGTAGGAAAGTGCAACTTTCAGACTATAACTAGACTGTGTGTTTTAACTCAGACACTAATTAGAAAAAAACACACAGTTTCTTTACTTCTGAAGCACACACAAACTGAAAGCTGGTTTGAATGCCTCATGAACAGCTTAGGAGTATAACTATAATGTAAATACTTAATATATTGCATTCATTTCTTAAATGGATATTCTTTTTTGGTAGAGATGGTGAACTCAAAGATTTGCATACTGCACTTTTGAGAAAAAACGAAAAACATACAATATACAAAGCCTCAGTACAATGTGTAAGATATTAGGTGCAGTACAGGGCAGAATATTTTGAAGAAAAAACATACACATCTAGAAAGGTATACAAGTAAAAAGGTAAACATAAAAATTAGATAATTCTGCAGTCTTTATTAAATAAAGTGGTTAATTAATAACTGTTTATCAAATTAATTGGATATCTGAAATTATTAAAATAATGTATCACTGTACAGAATGTGTTACTTGGTAAATATAGGATAAAATGATTTGTTTTCTGGATAATTTAAATACTAATTTATATAAATGATTAAATAAAAAGGCATTAATTTTAAAAAAGACTAATGGAGAGAATGAATAATAAAATAACTTGATATGAAAAGAAAAGGCTTAGAATACAGGATTTTCCATTACTTTTGAGTGTGTGTATGAGAACCTCTTCATCAGCTTTATTAATGTGGAAAAGATTTATACTTATAACACCACATCTCTCCTTTCTGCCTACATCTCTGATGAGAAATTTTAATCTCTTATATATTTGACATCCTAGTTAATGCACTTATGTGCCCATTCTGAGATATTATACATACATATACACACACATACATTCTTATATATGTGTGTATATGAAAGCCCTCTGGTACTGACCTGTTCCTATCCTGGCTTATGGCACTTCTTCAGGCTCTGGCTGCAACACTATCATACAGTTTGGCATTTGCATCACATTAATGTACATGGTAGCATTTAATAAAAGGTCTCCTCCTTTGCTCTAGATGAGGTGTGCTTTGCCATAGTTTTATAACCAAATCTGTACATTTTCAGAAGTGTTAGTTCCCTTAAGCACCTCATTCTCATACTGCATCTTTTGCTTTAGATACCAATTCAACATGCGCCCCTCTTAATGGTCAAAACTATGAAAAGTCACATTAAGGTCTGCAAAGTTTTATTTCAACTCCAGTTATTCCTTTAGGATGACACTGTGCTCATATTTACTTGCATTCATACCTTCTGTGACCTGTTAGCATCAATCTAAACTTTGCAAATATTTTACTCCTGGATTTTAAAATCATATGAAGAAATTACCTCTAGTAAGAATATATGTCATACAACGATTTTCTGAAGAGGACTCTACTAGTACAATCAGACCTACAAAATGAAATAAATGTATGTGCTTCTGGCTAAAATGGCAAAAAAAAAATAAATAAATAGTAATTGTGCAAAGGGCAACAAATACTAAAAATTATTCTTGTTAATTTACAATAAAGCAAAGTTGATGCCCCTCAAGAGGTAAAGCATCCAGAGTACTGTAATCTGACAATAATCAAGATGCAATTTTTAGAGCAGGTGTCACAACCACAATATAAATACATTGTTTCTGAACAAAAGTTAATTCTCTTTACCGAAAATGTTTCAAAACTAGATACAAAATCCAGGCTGATCCCATGACTTTGTTCAAATAATGTAACCCTACAGACAGAAGGTGCATATGAGTGAATACCAACTGTCAGAAATCAAAAATAAGGCTCTTATTTTACAGGACAAAATTGTAGCATTATCATTTATAATATATTTGCCACTAAAATACCATGTTTATTAAGATGGTCTAGAACAGGGGTGGGCAAACTTTTTGATTCGTGGGCCACATTGAGTTCTAACATTTGACAAAGGGGCCGGAACAGGAGCAGATAGATGGCATGCTTTGAAAACATTACCTCATTGGGGGAAAAATACACATCTTGGGATATGCAGAAAATATGTGCTTTAATTTCCAATGAAAATGAAAAAAAGCATTACAATAAAATCTCTGACTTCGAAATGAGTCTTTAAACACTGAAAATCAAATAAATGACCATTTTATTTTAAAGCACTGAAAGTTCTGTTATCCTTCAGGATATCACCATCACTCTCCTCCTGACTGTCTTTTTTTCAAAAACAGTAGGAGATGCAGATGTACTTGTCCTGTTCCTTTTATTCAATTTGTTTCCCCGGTGCCAAAAGTCAAAAACGACCAGTGCAAGGATGAAACAGTTGCAGCAAGTCAGTCTGTGAAGTGTTATATTTGATCTGCGCGCACTGTTTATTTTAACAACGTGTGTATCACGGAGACACACACATTTTAATGGGAGCAGTGTTGTTGGTCTCCTTTTTTAGCCAGCGCATCAAAGTCTGGAGTTAGTTTTGTTGTGGCGATTCTCAGGATGGATCTGAGGTGTAGGTCTGTTAACTTGGATCTGTGGCTGGCTTTGTTGATGTTCATGATGCTGAAGGTCTGTTCACACACGAAGGTAGAGCCGAACAAAGCCAACACTCCTTATTGAACACTCGACATTCTCTGTCCACTTTCCTTTTCTTGGGTCCGCTCATCTTCATAGAGGGGCAGTGGGTCAAAGGGTAAAGTGCAAACGTGGAGTAATAGGCCTACGCTTCACCTCAACAAAGCCAGTATATCTAGAGTGTGCCATCTAGTGAGGAAACATCAGAATTGCAGGGGAAATAAAACATTAACAAGGTTAATGTATTAAATTTTTTCAAGTTTGGCGGGCCGAATCAAAACATTTAACGGGCCGCATGTGGCCCCCGGGCCGTAGTTTGCCCATGCCTGGTCTAGAAAGATGTCATCTGCCCCATAAGACTATTTTGCAGAGCAATATTGTTTTACTTGAAAATCACCAAGATTCATAAATGTTTGTACATCATTAGAAGCAAATACTTTAAGGACACTTTAAATTTTCAGTAGTTGTGCATTTCTGTAAACTGTGGTCAGTTTTTTAAACAGTGTATCAAATACTGCATTAAATCTTTTTTTCCATTAATTAATTCACTTATGCTTTAGTTCTAACACAAAAATACTAACAGTGTATCAAATATTGCATTAAATCTTTTTTTTCCATTAATTCATTCATTCATACTTTAGTTCTAAAACAGAAATACTTTCAGAGGTATAAACTTCTTGCTAAAGTATTGAGAAAACAATTCTGGAGAATAAAATGTGTATTATTTAGTTTTACAAGTGTACTTTGTATATAAATGGCACTATACACAGTGCGTACATATTATGAACATTTGCAAAGTCTAGAGAGTTTAAAAATGGCATTAGGGGCTACAGCACTTAAAATTAAATGACCGCAGTAAAACTTGACTGTGTGTGAAGAGGTATTAGACTTCTGAATAACCCTACATGAACAAAATAATTATAGTAACACAGCAGGCAGACTTGCAATACTTTGAGTAATAATGACAGCATACTCCATCTGCGTCCTCCTTTTTGTAGTTGGCGTTTACAACACAGCCTAGCATCGTCTTGTTACCATACTGTACTACGGCACAGCAGTATGTGTTTAGATGGGCAGCAGATGGGTTTTAAGGCATGTTGGCCACTCCAAATCCATTATGGGAGTATGCACCCATCTTTCACTTAGTCTGTCCTCAAACAGCACTAAAATTATTCTCAAATTTATGCTTGAAGAGGACAGTTAACATATTCTGCAGCAATATGACGCAAGGGTGCCAATGCTATCATTTTGTTACTCATACTGTAATGCTTCTTGGTTTCCATTGAGTAGAATAGTTCTCATATAACATTTAGCAACTTTTGCCACAATAACTTCTTGTAGTACAAGATGCATCCTGTATATCTTTTCAGCTATTACCCTCACCTCAATAGCTATGCCACAGTTATCACTAGAATTGCAGACTTTGACCATCTGATTATATTGCCTTGTAGGAGCACTGGAAATGACTATTGTAGTCAGCAATATAAATATATGAGAGACACATACACATAGGCATTTCTCCCTGATGCAGCTACAAAACACTTCAAAAAGTGTGCTGTTCATTTAGACAATCAATCAATAAATGTTGAGTTATGAAAATCACTGTTGTACCTCTAAAAATTTGCAGACCCCCTGAAATGTGGGGCTGCCCCCTCCTCACCCCTGCCATTTGTTAACTCTGAAATCTTTGAAATCAATATACCTCAGTAACGGGTGATGATAAATTTCAGGATTAATATACACTTCCCCTGCTCACACATTTTCAGTGTCTTGAATATCACAGTCACAGACATTACGCTTTTACTTTGCACCTCGCAGGCACATATTACTTTATTTTTAGCTGCTTCATTTTTTGGCCTTAGCTCTCATGACAGATACAGGAGTGTCTAATGACTAATCTCATTTGCTTCAGTTTCTCATGTGGGCATTTTTCTTTTTCAAATTATTAGAAATAATAAAACAGTAGACACACTGCCTTTCTTCCAGTATATTGCCTCTGTCACCCCATTTTTTTTGAAGCAGCAGAATGGATTATGCCAAATGTCCTTCACTCCCTCTCCGATATTTGTAAAAAAAAATCTTTCACAGATGACAGTAACAAATTAGGACCACACACTGCTTCATCTAGCTATGTTTTTGTATTCACAAACTGACACTGAAAACCGGTTTGGTGGAGGAACCAGACTCTGTCTCTCTCTCTCTGCAGTCTTTAGGCGAGATTCATTTTTTCATACTGCTTTCAGATGTTGGCAATCTAACCAATGCTATCTACTCTGTCTGCTCCATGACAACTTTTTTCACCCACTGCAATTAATGCTGATGCTACTGGAAGAAGGTAAAGGATCTCTTGGCTAGTCTTCAACTATGTTCAGTCACTAATGAGATTTCACATTTTTGATAACTGTTGATCTTCCCTGCAACTGACTCACATGCATAGACATTTACCCCATTGATGATTGCCTATTTAAGGAATCTACTACTCTCATGGCTGGCACCTTGTTCTGTCACAGAGTACATAAAGTATGTTAGCCAGGAAAGTGCGCATCCACACATGCATGGACACATGCACACACACACATCCACCCACCAGTCACCAATTTGCTAAGCCCCTGACTTAAAAAGATTACATTATTTCATTTCTACCTTATTTGTATCCTTTCTGCACACAAAGTTCTCTGAATGGGCAGAAATCTACATAGTACCCGCTCACTGCCAACCACAATTAATCCCATTTAAATGCAAGATTTTTTGCTCCTGTCCTTTGTGATGCCAGTCTCTAAAGTTTTTTCTCCCTCAGGAAATGTGGCCCTATTACTCTGCACCAACAATTCCCAGATCTCCAATTTTCTTGGTAATTTGTTATTCTTCAAACCGAAAAAGGACAGGTTGCACCTGAAACCAGGCAGCAAATGTCTAACAGATATGTTCATGTTAATCATAATAATGGTGCTAGTGCAGTATGATTACAAGCACTTGTGTCCAGTTTCATAAAGTGAGTGTTATCATCACTAAACATATGTAGTTTTACTTTGTGCAAGTTTGTATGTGATAACATTGACCCCCCCCCCCAAATAATCAGTCCATTCTATACTGTTAAATTCTTCCTATTTTACAAACTAAGACAGTTGCTGACTGTAATTTTGACTTTTGTTATCACTACATTTGAACACATTTCATCACCATATGTACATGTCTCATCACTCTATGTATTAACATAATAAACTCTATTCAGTTAATAGGCTAATGCACTAACTACAACCCAGGCAATCAGAGTTCATTCAGTGTCTCAGGTACCCACTATAAATGATCATCCAGGAACCAAGAAACAGGAAAGCATTCCCATCAACTATTTAGTTTATTGCTTGTCTGTAGAAAAGATTAGGTTATATGATACTATATTATAATCATCAAAGCATAATTAGCCTGGGTGGATTTATAACAGTAAAAAGATTGTGCGTCATGGTGTAAAAGATGCAACCAGACAATATCAGATCAAATGAGAGAATTATCACTCCAAACACCAGTAGGATCAGGAAACATCCCAACTTAAAGGCTAGTAGGGGAGTTCCAGTTACACAAGCACTGGTGTCATACCAACAACTGTCACATATCTAAGGTAGTTAAAACAAACAACAAAATTAAGGTACTCTACAATAGTCAATTTTGTTTTTTGAAAAAGAAGGTGATCCGTCCCTACATATTTGATATGACAGTGCATAGCTAGGCAACAAAATAATGGCTCTTGTAGTCATCAAGTGAAAATTTACAGGATGGAGGCCATTAAGGGTCAAATTTCATAACTTCAAAAACCTAAGCCAGATTTACCACATTTATTCATCTTTCCAGTTATTTCCAATAACTGAATGTACACACTCCGAGTGCAAATATTGTACATTATAAGAATGTACAACTATAGAATAAATAAGAAATTGGGAAGCATATTGCTTTTGAATATCACTCAGCCATGAAGGACTGGTTTATCACTTGGTGAGGTGGAAATTTTCAGACATTATAAAAATAGCTAGCTGAAGTTCTACTTACTATATCATTAAGGCAAAAAAACTAAACCTAATGAAGATATTTGGTTAGAGATCCATTTAGTTGATACACTGCGATGCTGCTGTTGTCAGGCCTCATTCTTTATAAAATTGTGTTTAACAGATACTGATGGGATTTTTGTGTTCTCGTTAAGACTTGCAAATCATTAAGACTTGCAAATCATTTTTCTATTCCTGTGACAGTATGTACTATTCTTTCATATTTTAGAGTATGCTGAAATCATTACTCTGAACAATGAAAGAAAACAGCTTCATATATGGTACTACATTTTTTTTAAGACTCCTGGGGAGTTTTTGTTTTCTCTTGTTATACAAGTGAATTTATAATATTCTTTTCTTTCAGATATTTTATTAAGGAACTGCATTGTTTCCTTTGAGTCATGACATTACTGAGAAAGCAATTTTCTAATCTTATGCTGTGTACTTTGTAGAGAATTGAGAGAATATAAGAGTCCAGAGTAACCATTTAACAGTTGGAGGTCTTTTGCATTATACGTCAGATTAACGACTCATCCAAAGGACAGCACACTCAAGTGCAGCATCACTCTTAATATTATACTGCAGTATCAGCAATCCATCTCCCTTGTGTGGGAATAACATCAGTAACCTTGTAAACCAAAGGTGAGTGTGGTGCTTGTTGCACCTCTGAGACTGCAATATGATAAATGGTAATTACAACATGACAGAATGGCAGACATAGACCATAAAACAGACAGCATACAAAAAACTGCCACACAAACTCAAAAAGACTTCTTGTAACGTTGATGTGTGCCCATCGTAGTCACCACTGTTTGGTATTATCTGTAACTATGGACAGCAGGATTGTCTTCTGTATGAGTTACATCCAGAGATATATCAATTTGTGAAATTAATTTAAGAAATGGATTATAAAGTTTCTAACACCCCTTATGAACCCAGGTGCTAGGCTCATCACATCTTCACTGATATGGTGGGATTCTAGATGGGCACACCACACTGCACAGACTTGCTAGTCCATTTAATATTTACACTACTGTTGTGGAGTCAGGAATAGGGCCTATACCACACCAGAAATGGAGTTCTGTTTGTCATTTGCATCCTTCAACTGATGAATCACATTACACTATACCTCTTTTCGAAATAACTAAGGTTATGGTAACTTTGCCCCCTCTGGCTACTGGTATAACATTTCTCTGACATGGTACAATGTACCCAGTTAATGGTGAGTGGCATTTCATGCATACTAAGGACATCCTGTGCTTTACATAATACTTCACTGGCTGTTGATTCTGACAGTCTGGGACTACTTTTATGTCTCAGTCTTAACAAAATTAAAAATTAAATAGTTTGCAGAGCAGTATTTGAACAAAGCCTTTCTTGAATATGGCACTTTTGAGTACAATTAAAATGAACATGCATAGTCATCAGTAATCTCCTTCTTCTGAATAAATATGTTTCTGGAAAAGGATGCAGTTCTACTATACTAAGACTAGAAGAAGAGCAGAAGTTCAATGAAACACAATCACATCTTATACACTTACTTATTTGCTTATTTCTTTATATATTTATCTTTTTTTTTTTGCTGACTGGGGATGTATGACTGGGCAAAACCTATTTTCAATAAAGGTCCAGAAAGAAAAGTTCAAGTAGCGTAGTTTTCCAAACAGATAAAAGATTTGCTTTTATATACAGTATATTACAAAAAACAATATACAAAAGTATATTACAGTAGAAGGTATGTTTACATCTGAGAATAAAAGACTGCATATTTTTCACAGATGATTATTCATATAGCAAGCAAAACTGTTTACTTTTCTTACATGGCAAAAGTTCTTCAGATTCTTGCAAATGTCAGTGTGGCATTGGATGTTATTAGATTTGGATTATGTTGTGTTGTGTCTTTCGGCTTTTCCCGGTTAGGGGTAGCCACAGTGGAACTCCAGTCTGCTTATGATTGTCAGTAGATTTTTACGTGCCGAGTTGCCAGCTCTGATGCACAACCTTCAACGAAAGTACACCCATTCACGCATGTCTCCACGCAGAAGACGCTTTAGCTGAGAATCGACAACGTCTTGCTGTGAGGCGACAATGCTACCACAGCACCAGCACCGCAGTATTAGATTTGGAGTATAAACAGGAAAAAAGTGCTAGAGAGGGGGAGAGCAAAATGTTAGTTTACTTGGGTGAGAAAAATAACAACAGGGAAAAATCTGATTTGCTTTGGTGTGATATGAACTACATGAACAGACTACACAAGGGTAGTACAAAGAGAGAGAGAAAGGTTAGTAGCTTCAGTTACACTGATAAAATGACCAAACCTTGAGGGGTAGCCAAGAAAAGAGGGCTAGGAAACAGTTTCAACCGGGTACGGGACAAGCAAATGACCATCACTGGTTTACATCCAATAAAAAATGTTCTCAGTGAGATAGAACGTTCTAACTTTTATTAAATTGAAGGGCATATATGTCAGATTGTAGCAGCAAAATGAACAAATAAATACACATGAAATACTAGCAACTTTTTAGGCATATAAAAAAAACTTTCTTAGATCAAGAAATTCTTCTATCTATTAGAACTTGCTCATTTGACTAAAAATGAGAGAGAGAATTTTCCCTAAAATCATATACAACTGTTTTGTTCATTACCATTTTGTTGCATTTATATTCTCACTATGTAAAATAGGAATTCTGATTCAAATTTGCCAAGTACTTAAGCAGAACCATACTTAGGTTCACAGGTTTACAGGTAAGTACTAGACTAGCTGCCCTTGTGGGCCATTTTAAACCTAGCCCATTTCCCTTCCAAAAGTGAGACACAGACCCTGTTCCTTGTGTATATAAGCACCTTAACCATTATACCAACCACAAATGTGTTTTTTTTTAATCTATACTGAGCAGATGTCCACTTCATTTCTCATTCTGGGGTTTTTGGCTCACTTTTTAAAGATCCAATAGTGAGGTGTAAGGTTGTAGAAGGTATGTGTGTTTTATGTATCATGCAGCAGATTTTAGTGTAGTGAAGTGCAATTTTGGAGTTGATATATTTAAGTAGTAGGGGGTGTGGGGAGCACATCCCCCACATGGGGGGTGCAGAGCGGACTTGCTCCCCTGCCTATACTTGCAGAAGAGTAATATGTTTCTGTATGTAGTTGTGTTGCAATATAGTGGTGTTGCTGTACTGTTTTTTTTTCGATATTTTGAGTTTCAGTATTTTGAGCTTTAGAGATTTTGGTCACAGTATTTTCAGTTTAGGGATTTTGAAAGTCAGTATTTTGAAGTGGACCCATTATATATATATATATATATATATATATATATATATATATATATATGGGTCTATATCACGAAATCAAACTTACAAAATGTCGAACACCATAAGTTTGAACTTGGAAGATCGAATTCGGACAACATTGAACCTTCAAAACAGCAAATTTTTTCCCAGGGAAAAAATTTGCTGTTCCGAAAAACACACACATAACACAATCACATCAAACACCTTCAAAACCTACACTAAACCTAACATACACCACTATCTATGCATGATCCTTAACCCAGCCCTAACCCTAAAGTCCGTCAATACCACACTTACCTGACCCGTGCCCTAACCCTAAAGTCTGTCACTATCGCACACTTACCTGACCCTCACCCTAACTCTAAAGTCCGTCACTATCGCACACTTACCTGACCTGCGCCCTAACCCTAAAGTCCGTCACTACCAAGTTCGGCCTTCCGGAATTCGGCATTCTCAACATTCGATTTTGTGATAGGAACCCATATATAAGTGATCAGGCAATAAATCAGTAAATAACTGAACAAGTTAAATGCAACAAAAATAAAAAGGAAGATTACTTTTGTAGTAAAGCGTACAGCACATTCTCATAGTGTAATGAAATGAATGTGCCGCTGTAATAAAATGGGTACCTGTTGATAGGATGAACATCTTTATTGAGAGAATGAGAACGATGTGAACCACCTCAGTAATAACCTTACATTAAAGTTTGATTGTATGCATTGTACATTAAACAGGTCAGTGCGAGAATGAAAACTTTGGGAATAATACATGCATCTGTGAGGCTGGGGAATCAAGGAATAGGGTTATGATGATGAAGAGGCAATGAAGATGATGGTGATGTGACAAAAATGAAGATGTTAATGGCATGAAAAGATTGATGAAAATGAAGATGACAAAGATATAAGGACAATGTAATAATGAGCTGAAGATCACAACAATTCTGAAGATGATGATGTAATTAAGATGACAGTGATGTTGACTGTGAAGATGTAGTACAGATGAAAATAAAGATAAGCTAATATGACAAAGATGCATTGTAGATAAAGATGAAATGAAGATGAAAAAGTTACGATGATAGCGATTATATGGATGAAGATGTGATGAAGATAACTGTTGCAATCATGGTGAAGATGACTATAAAAATGCAATGAAAATGAAGATATGATGAAGATAAAAGCTGAAGTGATGAAATCCAATGAAGATGCTGAAGATGTGCTGAAGCTGTGGTGAACATAAAAATGTATTGCGAATGAACATGTGATGACATCATGAGCTCTAGCATAATACTTGTAAGATACATGGAAGGAGTTAACAACCTTCATAATCATTTCTATATCACCTTCCTCTTCATTTTCAGATACACCTGTATTGCATATTCACCATCAGACCTGCATCTTCATCACCTTTGTCATAATCACATTACCTTCATTTTTATCTTCATTTCTCATCCTCATCATGACCTCTTCACCATTGCATCATCTTCAAATCATCTTAATTGTCTTCTTCAAACATTCCTCAAAATAGTGTATTCAAGTCATACACATCATCTTCATCACCATCCTATGCTTCATTGCACCTTCAAGTATCAGCACTTTTATCATCGTCATGACATCATCAGCTTCATGTTTATTGCAAATTCTTAATAGGACACTGATCTTAACTGGAGAATTTCAGACCCAGCCAAAGTTGCTGTGATATCAATTTGACGTTGTCTTCTTCAAGGGTGACACAACAAAGAAATAAAAAAAAAGCTCCCATAACCCTAATGAGAATATCATCTAGTACAAAAGCATGCTAGAGCTTAATATACAATAAAAAATGAAACTGAGATGTAATGATGCACTAAGAAATTACTCAGGCACTTCATTCCTATCACCTCTAGCTTCCTCATCTGCTCTGCTTTTACTGCCTTGGTTTCTATACCATAACTTAGTACTGGTCGCACCAGTGTCCTGTACACCTTCCTTTGCAGCTTGTTTGGCATTCTTCTGTCATTCACTACATCTGAGACTCTATGCCAGTTGGCTGCAGCCCCTTTAATTATAGATTTGACCTCTTCATTCAGACTTCTCTTCTTAGCAATCACTCTTCCCAGACACTTAAAGCTATTAACCTGTTCCACTATCTTCACTTCTATCTCAATTTTTAGCTTCTTCTGATTTATCCAATTTTCTGCCATTACAACTGTCTTGTCTGTACTTAGTTTCATCCCACGTGCATTCAGTTTTGCATTCCATTCCCCTATTCTTTGCTGAAGTTCTTGCCCATAGTCTGCCTGTAATTCCACACCATGTGTATACAGCAACTTTGTTGATCTGTCCCCCGTGAACTGTTTTTGCAAATGTAGTCCATCATAAGTATGAATATGAGTGGGCTCAGATCTGAACCCTGATGTGTCTCACTCTCACTGGGAACCCCTCTGTGAGGCCAAACTCCTGCTTGGTAGTCTTGCATCGTGTGTTTTTAAGGATAAAATCTTTTTGATGCTCTTCCCTTCCACAAAACAAATGACCAAACAATCACTCAAATGTAAATCTTCAATTTCCATCAATAAGATGCTGGGTACAGCTTTAATAGTGCACTGTCACTGCACCTGGTGATTAGTTATGGGTCAGCTGGCTAGGCTGCATTGCCTGGAAAAGAAACAGGGAGGCCAGACATAAAGATGGGAGAATACGTAAGTAGTACATATTTTAATATAAAGATATAGACATGACTATCATAAATGGCAATATAATAATTGGCTCTTACCATCTAGATGACAGTGAAGAAGGATCTGCCATATGTGGGAGTCATGGGAGAAGGATCTGCCATATGTGGGAGTCATGGGAGAAGGATCTGCCATATGTGGGAGTCATGGGAGAAGGATCTGCCATATGTGGGAGTCATGGGTACTGCCAGGATGCTGAGCATCACACACAACCTTGCAGCTCAAGGAAAGATAACTCTTTCTATTCAGGTACATCTCACCCCATGGTTGGGATGATGTGCCCTTACAACTACGAGTGCAATACATCACACCTCAAGAAAGAGTGCTATCGTATAGAAGTCATGCATGATACTAGCTTGGTCCTGTGGTGACTTAGGGAAACAGAAATGCTCATCCACATGTGCCAATAGTATATTGTAGAATTGCTACAGTATTCTCAGAGTTGAAGCCTTAAGATGGCCAGCATGTTCTCCCTTTGCAGGAGCAAGAATACAACAAATTCCTCCAGTTCCCAATTTGAGATATATGACTTCACAAGAGCCATTATTATCTCTCTGCCCATTTTTAAGTCTGTTCAGTAATTCTTGTACAGCAAAGTTCAAGTGGATTATTATCTGCCTATATCTTCTTTTGATTTATATAACAGCTGACATGCTAAAAAAAATTAAAAAAAAAAAGCAATGTCTTTTGGCTTTTCCTGGTTAGGGGTTGCCACAGCGCATCACTGGTCCACAGATTGATCATTAGTGGAGTTAGCCAAAATGCTAAATAATTGACAAAAGCACATCAAGTGTTCATTATATCAGTGCCACTAAAGAGTGAATCTCAGTAATTAAAGAAATAAGCGCATTTCTTTTTCTTATGTACTACCATAACCCTACCACACATTCAGCTGAAATGTATCTGACTTGTGACAGTAATATGGAAATGGATTGTTTAAAAGTAAAAGCATGGTAGGGTTAGGGTGAGCAAGTATAACTAATGTGGTCAGTATAATTTGAATACTATTGTTCCTACAGAAGAAATAAAGATTTCCTATATGAGAGAGAAATGTTCTCTTGTTTACTGAAGATGTATGTTAGCATCCTTTACAATAGGATGGAAATAACGTTGAAGTGTAACCACACTAACTTGGAATCAGAGCAGTATTATATGCCAAAAGAATGGGTCTCCATTACATTCCAAAATGACTAGAAAATTATAGAACTCTACATTCAACTCTCTAATGAACTTAAAATGTTCTAGTAGGGCCAAGATATCGGTCTTCAGTAAAACTTGCAAATTTGCATCAAAATACAGTAATGTAGGCAGCATAAACATGAACAAGAATGGCTTTTATCACGGTGGCAACTTCTCTTGCTAGCATCTCAAATGAAAATGGTTCAAGCTCGTTGCACATCTTGAAATGCATGTCAAGTGTGTGTGTGTGTGTGTGTGTGTGTGTGTGTGTGTGTGTGTGTGTGTGTGTGTGTGTGTGTGTGTGTGTGTGTGTGTGTGTGTGTGTGTGTGTGTGTGTGTATCTGTGTGTGCGCATGTGCATGCATGTGCTTGCAAACAATGGACTAAATTAATGAGAATCAAATGAGTATCAGTTTGACTTAAAGCAGCAGAAGTAATTTTCTGGGAGAGGAACTCCACTATATGACATACAGTGGGCTGAGCAACTCCTGAATTATTTATAAATCTCTACAATAGCTTGACAGTTTGTCTCAGTAGAATAAGGCTAGGAGATTCTCAAGGTCTCATCTTACTTTACTGTATTTGGTTTCTTCGGCCTCTATTTGCCTAGTTAGTAACATTGACACTTAATCAGTCAGATCACCTGGAATATCTCCATAACTGGTACCTGTGTTTAGATTTTTTTTCCAGGAAATAAAATAAATAAATGAAGAGAC
Organism: Protopterus annectens; assembly: GCF_019279795.1. Taxonomy (NCBI): domain Eukaryota; kingdom Metazoa; phylum Chordata; order Ceratodontiformes; family Protopteridae; genus Protopterus; species Protopterus annectens. The sequence continues at coordinate 221,118,418 of NC_056743.1, forward strand.
AAACAAATATGAAATCAGTGAAAATCCTAATTTACTGGTGCGGACACTAAATTTTCAGAATTTATTAAACTACTGTGTGTGCGTCTGTGTGTGTGTGTGTGCGTGTGTGTGTGTGTGTGTGTGTGTGTGTGTGTGTGTGTGTGTGTGTGTGCACGCGTACACGCATGCACCTGCTTGTCTGTCCATCAGCACATGTTAATGTGGAAATGTGATAGTACAACAGTTAGGGCCTCTGTTGTTGTATAGAATATGGACCACCAGTTCTTTGATTTTTGGATAGGATCCATTTGTTGTGGAGTTTTCACATTTTCAACATGTTTATGTTTTCTCTAGAGTCTTCTGTCTCATCCCATTTATCAAGGTATGCCGGCTGCTAGACTGGAAATTTTTTGTTTTGCCTTTGTGTGTGTGTCTGTATGAGCCTGGAGATGAAGTGTATTCCAATTTTTGGTCTAAGTACCTTCTGCCACATAGCTATTACTTGCAGGAACAGGACCTATTTCTCTTCAACTATGACAAAGATAAAGTGGGTGTATAAAATAGATGAATAAGTATAATTTTTGTTATTAGTGTGGCTAGATGGTGATATCCATGCAAAAATAATATAATTCAAGATGTAGGGCCTCTTTTGTTAATTTATTTCTTTAGTTCTATAACAGTAATATAGTACATAAGTGGTATCACATAACATGACAGTACCACTAAACATTGAATATAGGGGATAATGATTTTTCCAATTCCATTAACAGAGGTAAATGGTGGTGTTCATACCCTGTTTATCTTGAAGTCGAATTTCATGTTCTCTGAACATTGCTACTTGTTCAAAATGATAAATACTCCACTTACCTTTTAACCATGACACAAATTGTGAAGGTATAGATGAAGAGGGCCTTAGAAAGTTAAGGGGATCCATAAATAACAGGAGGAGTAGAAGGACAAGAGAGACGGTTCCATCAGAGAACTGTGTAAAAGGTTAACGCTATGAGAAAGGTGTAAAGAAGTGAGGAATGCATTATGAAGGGCATTGTCAGCAGAAATGATAAATCTGTATCTAGACAGCAAAGCTATTTACATCTTGTGTGCAGTTCTAGAAATGTCATCTTTCATTGGATCAAGGAGGACAATGATGCATCTGATGAAAGCAACAGAAAAATCGAGAATGCCTATAGCCTAAGCTATATAAAGAGAAAAGAAGAAAACAAATAATATGCTTAGTCAGAGATTGATAGGAGAAGTGAAATATAACAGAAACTACAAGATAACATGATGTAATGACAAAGCATAATGGAGACATAGTCAGCATTACCTATGTAATCCGATCATTTTTACACAACTAGAAACCTCTATACATTTATGCCAAGTCTTCTTCAGAAAATGTATAGATTCTCTTTTTTCACATTACATGTTATAAATATCTTTTTTCACATTACATGTAAATATCTATCAAGTTTTTTCACTTTAAAATGCTTTCTAATATCTTAATTTAAGTGTACACATAACTTAAAAGCTATGCACACTTCATGCATTTCATTTTTTTCCAGAACACTTCTCAATCAAAAGTTTAAGTCTCAGGGAGAGTGGCCAAGATGATGAACTGGTAGCAACACTCTTCAAGAGCTTTCTAACCTGGATTATATTTCTGACAGAAATTTTTATCACAGATTACTTTTATTGGATTTATTCATCAACACTCTACTTCTAAACAACTGGTTAATTCATTCAACAACTTTAAAAAAAAAATTCTAACAACAATTCCTGTCATATTCATCTTGACAAGTGTGCTTCACTGACCTTACCAGCATGAGCCATAATAAAACTTCACCTCAAGATTCTTCTCTCAAAAAGGAATTACAGTCACTTTTAACAAATCTACACGATATTTTCTTGAAAATAGATGAAATGGACATCAAATTAGACTTCTTCAAAGCCAAATGTTCTCAACAGCTTGAGCAATTGCAAGAAATTGTTTTGCAACATAAATCTCAAATCTCACAGATGAACAATCTTTAAATGAAATGGAAAAAAGATGAACTGAAGAAGAACACATCTCAGAAATATTACTAAAACAAAACTACCTATTAGATAAAATGGATGACTTGGAAAATAGGTCCAGAAGGAATAATCATATATATATATATATATATATATATATATATATATATATATACATATATATATATATATATATATATATATCTATATATATATATATATATATATATATATATATATATATATATATATATATATATATATGCACCCAGAAAAAAAAAAGGTGATAACATCATTAATTTCTTTACAACTTGGATACCAACCATACTTAAATTACCACAATCTCTCTCCTGTGGCATAGAATGAGCCCACAGAAACTTAACAAACACTGAAACATCTATTTCAGCAAAATCTAAACCAAGATCAATCTTCATGAAAATGTTTTCCAGTCAAGATAAAGAATTAGTCCTAAAAACAGTATGGTCTAATTCTCTGATAAAATATCAAAGATCACTTATCAGATTTGACAATGACTACTCTTCAAATGTGGTAACAAAAAGAAGAGAATTTTATCCAGTCATAAAAGCCCTGAAGAAAAAGACAACTGAAGACATTTATTATTTCCAGCTAGACTGAAAATCTTCCTTCCCGAGGGTACAAAAATCTTTGACTCACTCGACACAGCAACAAAATATTTACTTAACAACAACATAATTGATCAAGTTGAAGTTGTGGACTGGACTAATAGCACACCCAAGAGGAATGCTGAGAGAAATGAATGGAAAATGATTGAACAGAAGAAGAAAAAGCTAAAAGACAAATAAACAAATAATTTATTTTTTTTCTACTACAATACAACTATAAAGTTCACATATCTATATTCCAATAAAAGGGAAGAAAAAGGGAAAAGAGAAAGAAAGGAAGTAATAAAATTAAAAGAATGTTTTCATCACAAAGTCATCAATTAATACAGGTACACCTACTTTATTGTTTTATTTTATTTACATTTTTATATCTGTTATCAATAATTATACAATTCATACTACCTTAAATAATACATTAAAATTCATCTTAACAATATTTATCATTATAAATAAGGCATAATTACTCCATTCAATACTAGCTATTAATATTGGAATGCAATAAAAGTTTAACTATATATCTAGAATTGAACTATTAATCTACTCATAAACACTATTATATCAATTGAATTTACATTTAACCACTACAGTTATCTAAATACACCAGTTTAACATTATTTTAAATAAGGACATAATCTTTAAACTCCTTCAACATCATAAATTAATAAAACAGTATTTCATAGTCCTCTGTTGCATACTCAATGTAAAAGAAAATCATAATATGTAAGCGCATAATTGAATGGGTTTGAAACTGGGGCATAATGTTCGATACCTGGATATTCCCTGCAGTAGATATGTAAAAATTTATAATGACATGTTTCTCATTACGTAAATAATTGTCTTTGATTAATGGCCATCAGTAGAAAAGTCCTAATGTATTTATTTAGATATCTTTCAGTCATATTGGATATATATGTAGTGTTTTTACTTTTTAATAACTAAACTGACTGGTCCGAGTAATGTTGTAGCAAAACTACATATGCTTTGATTAAATTTGGTTACAAATGTGATTTGTATTAGGATCTTTACCAGGCATTGAATTAATATTGTTTTGCTGTGTTTTTGATTTCCTGCTATTAACAAACAGGAGACATACCTAGATTGTCTCTGTTTTGAGCTTTCTTTTTGTTTTTTGTTCCCACCAGCTCTGCAAGATGATTACATCTCATTAGATGCTTTTATTCACATGAACTCCTCCTTGCGAGCTTGCTGGCCATATCGGATGCAAAAGGAATGGTTATTTAATTGATGACATCATATCAGACGTCGTAAAGAGGTCTAGACCCTTTATGTGCACCACAAGCACTTTTTAGTGTATAAAGTTTCAAACTGAAGTCTAAACATTAACAACAAAGAAATAATAATATTTACTGAGTGGCCATTGACAGCAGTGGGGCACAAATGATTCCTGAAAAGATGCTATTGTATTAGGTTATCAGATACTACATGATTTAAGGTCAGAGCTTCATTCAAAAGTTTATATTGCATTTTTAGCAGCGAAGACAGTTGAATATAATATCTAATAGTTACTTATCCAAGCATTTTAATGTAAAAATTCATTAAAGGAATAATGTTAATATGTATACTTTATTCAAATATAACAGAAAGCTCACTCTAAGTGCAATTGAGAAATTGAAATTAATCTTTAACACTATTAATATGAAGATGTTTATGATGCTATGTCTTTGAAGGCACTTATGCAAAACATTTTAGTTTGTGAATGTTTTTCTACAAAGAGTCTAGAGCTTACACTGCCCTTAATATTAGTACTAAGCTTGATCTTTTTCTGTCAAAGTTTTCTGATGGAATGAATATTACTGGAAATATGTTCTGTTAAAAAAAAATGACACAGTATATGTTTATATGACTCTAAGACCCATAACACTGTACATTATAAAGATGTTGGTAACAGGAATGTGCCTAAAATGTCCAGTAAGAGTATGTTGAAAGACATTTTAATTTCTTTTAAGGTTTTACTTTTTCTTGTTGAACTGAAGCAGTACAAATAGAGAATGCATGCAGTGCAGCAACTTCAGTTAAGCTTTATTATTGATATTTAGCATGATTAACCCAAATTAAATACTGAACAGTGTATATTAACTACATTCTAAAGTCTCAGGTTGCCAAAACTAACGTCAGATAAAGAATGATCAGAACTTAAATATTAGAGTATATGTTCATGATATATACCATTTCAATGAATGTATAGATCATAGGAGAGGAAAGAAAATGGTTTGTAAAACAGAGTGAAAACCAGTGGCGGCTGGTGACTTCAAATCAAAGGGGGGCTGCAGGAGACAGCTGAATGGGTGGGGTCAAGGAGAAGGGTGTGGCCAACTAGAAAGGGGAGGAACTATGCTCAAAACCACAAAAACTAACTTTAATTAAATACGCTGCCCTGGGTGGCAAACCATCATAATCAAGACAAAAATAAGTGTAGAAAAATAAAAATATTTCAATGCATTGGCTGCATGACAGCTTACTTAATATCTAGATGGAAACAAAAGGTTGTGAGGCATGAAAAAATAAATTACTTTTTAAATACATTACTGGAATGCCAGTCAAAATCAAGTATAAAAAAAACCAGAAGCACTCAACTCAAACCACTTCTCCTTGCACTGCACTGCAGTTCTAATTATAATTTATATTCAGCTTTATTAAAGTACCAAGTAACATGCTGAAAGTAGAAATCTCGGTGATGCCCCCATTTGTAAAAATGTTTCTTATCCAAAAAAGACCTGCTGCCTGACAACTATCTATTTGTTTCATGGGGAAAACATGATCAAAGTAAATAATGAAAAACAAACAAGAAACAAGTTCAAGATACATTGCTTAAAGGATTACTGTACAGGTTATGGACCACACATGATTGGCATTCTGTTTAGTTTACGGGTAAAGTCTGTAGAGATGACTGGAAGTCTCCAACAAGTGTAATGAGCTTTTTAAAATAATGGAATCCTGTCCTTTAATACCCAATGCTTATACATTATCTAGTCAAGTATTCTCTGCATGGCAACAACAGAAAGGCTTTCAATGTTGGCAATTCTTTGGTCATTAAAGCATTGCTACTTAAACACAGAGCAACAGGTACTTTCTGAGTAATAAGCATAAATCTGAGTAATAAGCTTAAATCAACAGTACAAAAATATGACAGAAACCAGACCGTTCTGCAAAATCAAGGACAGATGAAAAGCCACTGTAGTACTTGTGTCTACCTTGGATGGCACATTTACACTGCATAACTACTCCTTGCCTTGCTTGGACACATCCAGAGTCACTACATGGGGGAGTGGAGTGCAACAAGTATGTCACAATTTGAAATGTCTCTGGCTGACTGTGATGGCCCTGACACATTTGTCATACCTCTCAACCTCAGAGCAAGAAATCTGGACAAAGTCATACACATAAGTGGGACAAAGGCCCAAAAATAAAGACAATTTTTAGATATTGCTCTAATAAACTTAGAAAGATAGTAGAATAGGTCTTGCATTAGTATGAATTTTCTGAAGGGTATAAAATCTGAAACTCAAATGTCTGTCATTATTTTCTAACTTCAGTCTTTAGTGATTTGTCACTAATTTGCCAAAAAACACAATTTTATGAAAAATGGACCAAAAATGTGATGCAAAAATATAAAGTAGCCACACAATACAGCTGGGAACTTGTCAAAGAAGGGACACTTTAATATTAGTACTGCTAACTTGAGCAGCTGACAAAATAAAAGAATCTACATGCATTTCAAGTAATCTATAACTTTGATTATTAACAGTTATTTCTTAATTGTAAACCCTCCATGTTTTCTTCCAAAATTGCTATTTGGGAAGAGCAACATTTTGAGCCAAAACAGTTGAGAGGTTGGCTATGCCTAATTCTATAAAGCAATTTATTTGCATGTACCTCTCAACCTGTTAATGCAGTAAATCTGAACAAGGCCAAATATATTGGGGGAACATATAAACAATACTAAAAATTGCTCTTGTATAAATTGAGAGAGTTGATAGAATAACAGTTCTTACTTTAGCATGCATTTTTCTGAAGGTTATGAAGTCTGAAACTCAGTGTATCATTATTTAATGACTTAATTCCTAAATGATTTGCCAGAAAACTACAAATTTTATGAAGAACAAACCAAAAATATGAAGCAAAAATATATTCATTCTTTGAAAATCTGGACAGTTGGGAGGTATAGTTCAGCTGGGCCTGTCTGAGTTTGCTGCCCTTCCCCCCTGACAAAATCATGGTTGAATGGAGCCTCTGCAGCCATTCCAATGAACCATTACTTGGCTATTTCACTCCATTTACCATAAACACTAATGTGCATACTGTTTTACTTCTATGATGAGTTGGACTTCATTTGAAAGTTTTATTTTGTATTTTACAGCACAAACACCAAGTCATCTGCTAAACAAAGCAATACAGTCTCACAATGAAAACTTAGCATTAAAACTTCTCTGCCCTTGAAACTCACATTCATTGAAACAGCATTGAAACCCATATTCAAAGAAAATACATTTTGCTAGTGGCAGATAAAGATAAACTTTGGTCTGTTTTCAAATCATAGGCCCCTTGCATAGGAAACATACATGTGCTCTTTGATACACCTTCCTCATTGTACTAAATTATATTCCTTGTACAATACAGTACAGTTGTTAGAGGGCGTTTTAAATTTGTTTTGAATATTTTTCCAGTAAACAATGAAACAAAACGCATGCACCCATAATGGCAAAACTGCCCAGTTCAGAACATTAATCATAAAAGTCTACTCAGACTTCCACAGTCCACCATTATTAGTAAATATGCACAATTCTACAGTCCACCATTATCAGTAAATATGCACAATTCTACAGTCCATTATCAGTAAATATGCACAATTCTACAGTCCATTATCAGTAAATATGCACAATCTATGAAGAAGTAAAAGTCATCTAAATAATTCCACATTAAAGAAATCTGTAACTAATGAAGAGGTTGCTGCTAGCAAACACCTTTATATTTCATGGTTTCATCAAAAAATAAAGTGTCTGTTGCCCTCAGGAATAAATTGCCTATATTACATTAAAAAATGATAAGCTAGTAATATTGCAAGAGGAAATGGATGGCAAACTGATAACAGACTCATAGTTAGTATCTTCACCAAGGAGAACATTCTCAGTATGGCAGCATCCAACCCTTGTGGGAGTAGAACCCACAGCCTTCTGCATCAAAAGCAAGTACACAACTTGTTGTGCTATTAACAAGGCAAACCAACTTCACTTAAGCAACACTAAACTTCTGTTCCCCTGCAGCTCTCAGCTCCTTGTAAAATCTAGTCAATACTCAACTGCATCTCAACTTCGCAACACAAGAAAACTGGAAAAAGCCAAAATGTATTGGGGGGGGGATCAAAAGCCCAAAAAACAGGGACACATTAAACATTGCTTGTATAATCTTGGAAAGTTGCTAGAATAAAATGCTGTGTTACCACCATACATTTTACTGCCAAGGTCCCTGTGCAAAACAGTCAGAGCAACATACCACTACACCAAATCAGCTGCTTTGCAACTGAAACTTAAATGGCTATCATTTAGTGAATTCAGTTCTCACCATAGCTGTCAACCACTTAGTACAAAACACCTGGAAAAAGCCAGTAATGAGGGAATACAGCCCTCAAACATATTCAGTGAATTCAGTTCTTGCCATAGCTGTCAACCTTAGCACAAAAAACCTGGACAAAGCCAATAATGGGGGAATACAGTCCCAAAAATAGGGACAAATTTCAAATATTCATCTTATAAACTTAGAAAATTACTAGAATAAAATGTTGTGTTACTATGTATTTTCTGAAGAACATGAAGTCTGAAATTCAAATGCCTGTCAATTTTACTGCTGACAGAACAAAAACAATTTTCAGCCGAGACCCAGGGAGAAATACTGCAGACACGTCTTTGTAAAATGACAGGGCACCAGAGCAAATCCACACAAACACAGGGAGGAGATGTAGACTCCACACAGAAGGCACCCCAGCCAAGAATCAAACCAGAAAACCTATAGCTGTGAGGCAACAATACTACCACTGCACCATCAAATATGCAAGGAATTAAACATACAGAAACCTGAAGTCTGAAATTCAAATGCCTGTCAATTTTATTTAACATTTGTTAATCAGGACAGTCTGACTTGGAACAAAAAATTTCAGCAGAGGCCCAGGAAGAAATAATGCAGACATGTCTTTGTAACATGGGAGGACACAAAAGCAAACCCACACAAACACAGGAGAAGATACAATGCACCATCAAATATCAAGCATTAATAAGTATGAATCCAAGACATTTAATACGTATAGACAAGCATACTTTCACCTTAGCCAGTCTCTTGTAGACAAGTATCAGTTGGATCAGAGGAGAGCTTTCTTCCAGTGGTGATTCAGGGTAATAAATGGACCAAACTTACATGCATCAAGGGGAAGGTGACATCTTAGGCAGGGAAACAACCTTCCTAATAAGCCAAAGGACATTTGTGATGAGATTGTCAAATTTTATACAGCACTTAATGATGAAAAGCAGGAACACAGAACTTCACAGGATAAGCACGTGAATACCTTTCTGCACTGGGTAGATCTTCCCAAAGTTTCAGATGAACATATAATGAGCCTATAACTATGCTAAGGAGAACCACTAGCTATATGTAAGTTCATAATGTGATTTCCAAAATGCCATCTGATATATTACTAATGCATTATGCCCTGAATGCTGAGATTTATAAAGTGTTACATACCTCCAAGAAGAAAACTCTCTGTACTGTACTCTACTCTGTTCTTCTATCTTCTTCTTCTAATGTAGTATTATTCTACTTCTTTCTTCACTTTTCTTCTTCAGCACAGCTGCCAAAAATTAATATAGTTAGGCCGCCCAAAAAATATATAAAAATAGGTAAATCCTTAGAGTTTGACCCTCCCTGTATGATTGACTCACTCAGTCACGATCACAAATCATTTCAGTCCACAACTGAAACTGTTTGAATTGATTCTCGCTCTTTTCCCAGCACATAAAGCCCGGGAAGAGAGTGACAACCAATCAGCAGCATTTAGCCCCAGCATGTCATGTACATGCCTGTGGATGTCGCAGTCCGAGCCCTTTCCAATTCTATGTGGTTTGGAACCGCATAGACTGCTAGGCATCACACTGATGTTCACGGGCTGCAACAAAAACAAAAAAAGTCTTTATTTAAAACTGCACCCCAGCGGTTAAAAAAGTGCGATGCGTACTTGCTGAGGCAGGAAGTAACTTGCCGAGTCACGGACTCGGAGACAAAGTAAACAGAAAAAAGAATACTGTGACTGTCTACTACACAAAACAAAGAGGTACTTTTTCTTTCTTTTCGCTGAGTGGGCTGCAGTCTGGCAGTCCGATGCCACGAGCCGCCCCTGGTGAAAATCAAGGTCTGGTGGATCATTCATAAACAGTTGAATAGCCTTACATATCAACCCTTTCAGTATGCATTTCATTAATCAAAACCTATACTTAATGCATTGTTGTCCTCAAAGTTGAAATGTTTGCTGCTTCGTAAGTTCTTTGTTGAAATCAATCTATGAAATACAAATTTATTTAATATTGATCCTTAGGGTCTCATCTGTTGTTCAAAATTATGCAAATTATATTTATTATTTAACATGTTAAAAGAATATAACAATTAACATGATTATGTGTCTATTAACCTGTTTCATGCAAAATCTTTATCTTAACCCTGTAATGAAAATGTATTGAAAGAATGGTGTTCACATTATAACTTGTACATATATGTTACACAGTTAATAAGGGACTCATCACTACCTTTTCTTATAATTTTATCCAGTAACCTTGGACTGAATTTCCTATAAGCAGTCTTAGTTTATATAGTTAACATGACCTGTTCTTAAAATCATCTCTTATTTAATTACTATTATAAGCTGAAACTATAATTTCCTACCACATATTCTATAAACATAAAATTATACTGGGTTTAGAGACTCACTCTGTATAGGATAGTTATGATTAGAGGGACTGTCTGTGTGTCTTTTTTACTCAGACAGGAGGATTTAGTCCTCACAGAGATAGGTGTAGATTGTATTATTCATAGTTTAAGTTTTCATAAACATGTTAGATTTGATTTTAAGGTGTCTTACAAAAAAGAAAGCATATTGCACACTTATCTAAACCCTTTTCTCCACAATACACAAGTCATTAAATATATTGACTACATATCTTACTATAAACTGTTACATCTAGATATAATATGAAATGTGTATCTATTAATGTGAAGGGTCTCAATAATAACAAAAGGAGAAGCTTATTGAAATACCTAAACTTACATAAACCCTTATTGGTATTTCTTCAAGAAACACATCTAATTAACGATATAAATAAATTAAATTTTAATAATTATACAGTATTAACAGCCTCACAATTTAAACAAAATAAAAGAGGAGTGTCTATATTAATTAGAAATTCTATTATTTCTCCCAGGATAATAACAACATATCAAGATTCCTCAGGAAAGTTTTGCTTAGTAACTCTTGAAATTAATAAAAAAATGTATGCTTTGGTTAATATATATTAAATACCTGGGGTTGGCATTAACACCCACTTAGAAGACATCATACACTATACAAAAGGCAGTTTAGGAGACTTCAATTGTATTATGGATGACAAAGATTCTGATTCCCATTGTAACAAAAAGTAATTTCCTGCCTCTAGAGCTCTAATGAAATTTATTGATACAGTAATAATTAAAGATATTAACCAATTTGCTGATCATAATTCATTATTCTTTACTTTTTATTCGTGCCAACATAAATCTCACTCACATATTGACAGAGTTTGTGTATCAAATGATTTAATAACAAAATTAAATGCAGTTAAAGTTATAGCCTGTCCTCTATCAGATCATAACACATTACTATTTGAAATAGATACCGAGCCTTATTTCTGTCTGCCTTTTGCTAGAATACTCTCATATTTAACAAATCTAAAAGATTTTAAAGAATTTTATACAAAGGTGGTGCCTCAACAGATCCTGGAAACTATCGCCCCATAAGCCTGACTAGCTTGGTCTGCAAAGCTATGGATAGGTTCATCATGGACCTCATAAATAAAGATATTGGGGACCTACAGACACTGGATCCTACCCAGTTTGGCTTTGTTAAGGGCAGATCCTGCCTCTTAAACCTGGTCGATTTCTTTGAAACAGTCACTAGGGCCATTAACGAGGGGAAGGTGGTCCACACAGCCTACCTGGACCTCGCAAAAGCCTTTGATACAATACCCCACTTGGGCATTATAGATAAGCTCACCAGCTTAAATATAAAGCCCTATGTCACTAGATGGGTTGCAAACTAGCTAAAGGACAGAACCCACATGGTTAGAATTGCTGGAGTCATGTCAGACTCCAAACCAGTTACAAGTGGCATCCCACAAGGCTCAGTACTGGGACCTCTCTTGTTCGGTATATAATTCTCGGAGGTACAGGCAAACACAGAAGGACTGTGGCTGACCAAGTTTGCAGATGACTGCAAACTGGGTGCCATAATCGACTCTCCAGCTGACACAAGCATCCTCCAAAAGGGCCTCATAGAAACAGACAACTGGTGCCAGAACCATGGCCTCAAGCTAAACACCAAAAAGTGTATAGTCATCCCCTTTGGCAAAAACAAAGTGCCCACAAATTACCACATAGGTGGTAATCCATTAAGTACAGAAGAAGTAATTATCTGGGGACCCAAGTTGAAAGCAATCTCTCATTTGACAACCATGTGGCCAAAGTGGTTAGAAAAACATTTTATATAGCCCACCTAATCATGAAGGGATTCACATCTAGATCAAGGGAGGTCATTGTGCCTCTTTACTCATCCCTCATCAGGCCCATAATTGAGTACAGCGCCTCTTTTGGGATGTACCTTACCAGACACCTGCAGCAACTGGAAAGACCCCAAAAGTACCTCACCAAGAGGATCAAAGGGCTCAAACAGATGCCATATGCTGCCCAGTTAAAGAAACTCCAGCTCTACTTAGTGGCATACTGCCTGCTCAGAGGCGATCTGTGCCTGACATATAAAGCCATGTCCAACCCGGAAATAATGGATATGCTGCACCTCAGAAAATCCAAATCCCATCGAGCTACGTGCTCGAGAGACTTGAACCTCAGCACTGAAATAAATAGGACATGCTGAAGGGACAGATTCATAACCCAGAGGCTCCCTTCACTCTGGAATAAAATCCCAGTCCAGGTTAGGCAGAGTCCCTCTTTGACTCTCTTCAAGAGGAATCTTGATGAGTGGATGGGAGATCCTAGGTTTACCCCAGGTATCACTTCTGTGTCACTGTTAGACAGAGGCACAGTATACTAACCTCGAAAAAGGGCATAGCAAAATTAATTTAAAATGGGTGGCGAAAGCCAAACACACTCTGGCTAGGCTTATAAATGCCCTAGGGCAGATAGCCTAGTATGAACCTATGAACCTATATAAATTAAATAATGGCTTTTTTGGAAATAAATAATACTGAAGATATTTCAGAAATATACATATGGGACTCATATGTATGGTAAAACACTATGCACGTGGTATATTAACAAGAAAAAGACATGGAATAAAGAAATGATAGATCTGCAAACTAAAATAGATAACCTTAAACTAGAAATACAAAAAGGCAACTATAACCTAATCCCAGAATTAACACAAGCCAATAACAAATATTCTGAAATATTGCATCATAAAACTATTTTAAATCTTAAGAAAATTAAACTCTCAGTCGATGAATTCCCTCAACCAAAAACAACTAGCAAATAGGACAAAAACAATTATTAAATCTGGACAAAGGAGTATACAACCCACACACAAATAAGGTAGTAATGGTTCTTAATAACATATTAGAAACATTTAGACTTCATTATAATATTCTTAATACATTGAATCTTGATCTTATTTCAATAAATATTAAAGCTTTTCTTAGCAAGAACATTTCTATTAAATTATCCCAACACCAAATTGACATAAGTAATAAACCAATAACAATGACTAAGTCACATATCTCCAAACTTAATATGAATAAGGCTCCTGGACCAGATAACATATTACCAGAAATATTCAGACTACTGCCAGGACAGTCCTTATCTTTTTTCTTTAAAAGTGTATAATATATCTATAGAAGAACTATTAACACCCCCTTTATGGAAATATTCACTAATATCTCCAATAGAAAAACCTGATAAAAATGAAAAGTACTGTTCTTTATATAGATCTATATCATTACTTAACAGATTATAAAATGTTTATGTCAATTTTTGCAAACAGAAGCATACAGTTTCTCTCCATATTAATACACAAAGATCAGACAGGCTTTATAAAAGGAAGAAATACTTATGATAACATTAAAAGAATCAAAACACTAATAGATTATGCTAAACATAGAGACAGACTTAACCTTAATTTCCTTAGACATCAACAGTGCTTTCAGAACAGTAAACTGGAGATATTTAAACTTAGTTTTAGAAGAATATTCATTTTTCAAAGCTTTTATAGACTTAATTATGACCCTATATGAAAATTCTGTAGCATATGTTAAATTAGGATCTTATAGATCAGGTCCTATTTCAATCAAAAAAGGGACCAAACAAGACTGTCCATTGTCACCTTTATTATTTGCTTTATTGATTGAGTCTTTTACAAACAATATTAGATCACAGAATAAAATACAAGGTATAGAAATAACCAAAAATCTAAACTTAAAACTCCAACTGTTTGCAGATGATATCCTCTTAACTCTGTCCAGTGCAAACTATTCTATACAAACACTATTTAAAACCATAGCTAATTTCCAAACAGTTTCAGGACTATGGTTTAATGATGAAAAAACAAACATAATTATGTTTGAGTCCTAAAATAAATATCAACATAGATAAAAAAACTCTCAAAATATTTTGTTGCTGAGGGTAAACTTCAATACTTAGGAGTTAATTTAATGCATTACTTATATGACATTTTTATTTAGCTATACCACTGCAATAAATAATATAGAGACATTGATTACAAACTGGAATAGATATTTACTTACAGTGGAGGACATGCTGTATTTTATTAAATCAATTATTTTCCCCAAATTACTATATCTCATTCAAGTTTTTTCACCAACACCACCTAAAGATATAACACAAAAATATAATAAAATAATTTTATAATTCCTATGGCACCCACTTAAACCTCAAATAGCTTTAAACAATCACTTACCAAACTAAGAGGACGGAGGAATTCATCTTCCATATATAGAAGTATATGCTCTCTGCTGTTTTTAAAAATATTGCTTTATGGCTTAATCCATCATACTCTTCTATATGAAAATTACTACATGAACAAATTTGCTTAGACATTATGTAATGTCATATCCAAGAACATATATTTATTGTATCAAATATCTTCTATTGGACTTTAAAATCATACATTCTGGAAAACAAAAATAATAAAATAAAATAACTTTATATAAACTATACATTAACTACATTTAACAAAATTGTAAACAAATCCCAGTGTCAAATACTGCATGTTTTTAATCTTCCCATTAGCTTACCCTTCTAATAATTTTAAAACACTTCAATTTAATAGAGTGGAAGCACTGAAGAAAGCAGAATTAATTTACTGTCATCAGTTATTAGAAAAAGGCAAGATATCACCCATCACTTATCTTATGGATAAATATAATTTAACCAAAGATATATGGTTAACCTTACAATCATTGAGACAATCTCTACTAAATAAAAGAGATGCAATGCAAATTTCTGTTACACATGAACTACCCAAGTTTATTGACTATATTACATTCATCACTAACCAACTTTCCAAGGAAATGGATACCTAACATTTACAAATTAATAAAATAAATTAAAATATATCACAAAGACTCTTATTGGAACTATTCCACACTGGTTAATAAACATCCTCCACAAGACTATGAGAAAAAAAAAATCTAAGGTCCTCAAAACACACTACATTGTTACTTCATTGGCATTTGTTCTCATGGAGATTCTTACATAGAAGTTTTTTTTACACTCCACATAAACTAGCTTTAATGTTGGACAATTAAGAAAGTTGTTGAAGTGAAATGAAATTAAAAGCAAATTTTTTAACATGTATTTGATGACTGTATAAAATTAGAAAATTACTGGAATAATATAATCTCTTTCTTTCAGACTATATTTAATGATAACTTTAAATTAACTAAAACATTGTTTTTGTTTAACTCACCCATACCTAACTGTGTTACAAGAAACAGACTATCAATTCTATTGTCTATAGCCAGAAAGATAATTACCATTAATTGGGGAAAAAAACTTCTCCTTTATTTAAGAAATTTAAAAATCTGACTTTGTCTGTTGGTCAAATGGACATGAAGACTGTAAAAAAAAAAAAAAAAAACTAACAAAATCACATCATACCTGAATACTTGGATAATAGTAATGGAAACCTTGGAGAAAATGGAAATCATCTCTAATTGATTAGAAATTATTTATATTAAATGCAGTTATTTCTTTCAAGATGACTAGACACCTTTGTAAATAGTTATGTTTTATGGTTATTAAAATATCATTATTGTAAATATCTTCTATTTCTAACTTTCTCTAATTTTTATGTTTCAGGATTTATATATTGTAATACCTATATTATGTTAAAAATTGTAACTTAATTTGGAAAACAATAAAAAATATAACAGAAAAAAATCTTTATGTCCCTACTTCAGAATCATAACACTTTCACATTAGCTGTAGAATGAAATTGTTCAGGTCACTTTATTTTTACTTGCATTCCTCCTTGTCACTCTACTTTTCATCTACTTAACTGCATAAAATGCTATTTGTTATTTTGGTAAGAACTGTAGAACATTATACTCAGTACTTCAACTGCAACCTGGAAAGAGATCTTTAAAGTATTAAAATCACTTCTGTACTTGCACGCAAAATGTATTATCTTACATTCCTTGTTGACAACATTCTCAGTGTACACCGTGGCTCGTTTTACCACTTACTGTATAAGCACTCATGGACATCTTATGCCCTATATTAAAACTTCACAAGCACCTATTGCTGTATACTTGCTGTATTTTGTTTTGGAGTCTACGTGTCTTTCCTCATCTCATGCTTCCAACTTAGTATTTTACTGTAATAAAAATGGTGTACATTATTTTCAAATTTCCCAGGATAGCAAGTGATACAGGGAGTTTATATAATGCTGAAACTAGGAATTAACTAGCAGCACTTATTGACCATGTCTATCATGTTATGGTTAGACTATTTCCTTTCTTTTAACAATTCCACTAACCATTATACCAGTTTAGAACTATCATTTAGTTTTTTTAGCTTACTTGCTTTCCTCCTTTGTAGTTTTGAATCAAAGTCTTTAATAAAATACAAGACTAATACATCCACTACTGTTAACCAATCATAAAGTTATATTAAAAGAAAATAACTTTACTTGTTTAATTTTTTGGATTATTTTCTGCTGAGTATTAAATTTAAGGATTCCAGCTAACATTTCTTCAAACCATTCTTCACTTGCTCTTCCTGACACAGAGGTTAAAACTACAAATTTGTAATTTCTAGTAGCAGTTGCTATGACCCCCACCCCCTGCAGAGGCACCATAGCCAGTTCCTTCCAATCACATGTAACTTACTAATGTGTAATGGTGGAATGGGTAATTTTTTCAAAATAATTGACAAAATTAAAGTGAATCAACAAACTCTAAAGCAGCAATATTTTAAAAGTAAAAAAAAAGAGATGTGAGACATCCAACAAATGCATGGATACTGCCTAAAGCTGTGGTGTCAACAACCCGGGTTCAGTTAGCAACCGTGTGCTTCAGGTGAGCTGAAAAAGGTAAAATTACAAAACATTTGTCAGATCTCCTTACCCTAGAGGGGACAGTGCAGCACAGGTATGTAAATCCCAGAAATAATACTAGAAGCCAAGGTCCTTAAAGGGACCATCTACTTACAAAGAGTACGTGGTTGTGATGGGAGTTGTTTTAAATAGCATTCCTGCTAGATGGAAATGAGCAGTATTCCCAGAAAAAAAACTAATTGCAAACTGTCCTTTTTGAGACTGCCTAGGCACACATATGTGGTAAGTACAAAGCCGTAGACTACAGCTTGGTGAACATTATGATTTCTCTTAAAATACAGAACAAAAACTGAAACAGTAAAGGTATTCAGGCTAAAAAATTAAAAGGAGAGGGAAAAAGTGAGTGAAAAAGTGTTTTAAAGAATACAGTTGGACAACTCAACAAATAGAGTCTATCAACATTTTTGAAAACTGCTTTATTTATTTATTTATTTCTAATGTGTTTAAATGTGTTGGAGGGAGGAGGACCTGATTTACTTAGGCTTGGATAGGTCTGATAAGGTAGTATAATGAAACTAAACATAATTCAAGAGGGAGTGCTAGAGAGACACTATTTCCTTAGGTTGGTGGAAAAACTCAATATCTGTTGTAAGTTAAGACCAGCACTATAGCAATTAGTGTTATAACTGTACAAACTTAGTACATCTTCACATCCTAATTGGATATCAACATTTTTTTTTATTTTATAATTTTTCAGTTGTATTGGTAGTAAAACTGTGGCTAAGAATTCTTATTTCTTTTCCTTTACCCAGGTGTTTGGTAATTGAGGGCAAACTTCCTAACTGGAAGGAAAGCTATGTTTTCTGATGGTCAATTCACATAGAAGAACCACCCCATTGTTTTACCCTAGCTGGATCTAAGCATGAAGTTGTGCCAATTGTATGCTTAAATTTGCAGTTGACACTGAATGTTCATGTGGCAACAGAAAGGTTTTTGCATCTTTAGATTCCAATGCATTAAGCTGCTCCTGTGGACAAGACAGGAAGTATGAAATGAGTACGGAAGCTGATTTACAGAGAATATAACATCTTGTACATACAGAGTACCCTAACCACTGAAAGTTATTTTGAATTTTTAATCTACAGAAGATTATACCATACGTATTTTGAATATTCTTGGCACTTTTCTTTTCACAGTTTTAGCCACTAGATTGGTTTAAAACGTAAGAAAGTGTTGATATAAAATTGCTTATTTATTTTCTCTTCTGCATTTACTTCAATAGCAGGAATGATAATAAATGTATATGTATAAACTGTAGGCCAGTTTCAGACTTTGTCTGGACAGAAAATTAAATGTTTACAATAAAAATGTCAGGTTAAAGCTTGAACTGTAAATTTTGAAAATGTCTGTGTAGACAAATGAGGGATTATTTGGTCATTGTTTTCATATATTGTTATTTTGTAGGCCTGTCTACTATCCCTGTCATCCACACACGCGTGTACAGACACACACTGACAGTATAAAGTGAGAACAAGTGAGCTCACACACACACACACACACACACACACACACACACACACACACACACACACACTCAATGAAAAATGAGAGCAAGTGAGCAATCCCACACACAATCACACACACTGAGAGTGAAGAGTGAGAGTGATAGTGTGATCCCACACACACACACACACACACACACACACACACACACACACACACACACACACACACACACACACACAAACCACTCATCCACACTGAGAGGGAAGACTGAGAGCAAGTGAGTGAAAAGGGGCAGATGTACAAGATGGCAGTGGCATCCTGACGAGGATGGAAAGTGTTGGAAGATGTTACAGTGCTGGAAAGAAAGTTATAGTGCAATGAATAAAAGTAAGAGATGAAATTAAACAGGAATTGATACATAGTAAGAAATGCTTTTGGAAAAATTATATTTAGAACATTCATATATAGTATGATACCAGCTTTCTTCTCTATACTTTGGCAAGGTGATGTTTGTGGTAGGGTTAAACCATGGAGATTTTGTAAGGTAAAGTAGGGAGATGAAATGCTAAAAACAAAGGGTCATTGAGTGAAAGGAAAATATTGTATGGTCAACTATTTGTGGTAGAAGGCAATTGATGTATGCAGCACATTGAGGGGGCTGGGCCACATACAATTCCACTACTGTGACATACTATACATAATAGCACTATACAACAAACAGATTGTGGAGGGAAAGATCAGAAATGTAGAAGGTGTGGAGAAGACCATGCTGGTATGCTGCAGATGTTTGGCCAATGCAGACTGACCTAGGAGAAAAGGTTGCATGTCTGGGGGGGGATGGCAAAAGAAAATCAATAACAATTGATAAATGTGGTGGAGGTAGTTACAGGAGGTGGGTGACCTATGACAAATAAAAATGAATCTTAACTAAAGTAGTAGGCTAAAGAGTCTCCTCTCAAAAAAAAATGTGCAAGGCCGCCATGTGTGGTAGAAGTGAAACTTCTGTAAGGAATTGTGAAGGAGCTTATACTGTACTGTACCATTTGCTTTCCTTCACACTTCTTTACAGAAGTTTCACTTGTAACATGTGTGACGACCATGCACATATTTTATTTTCTTTCTTATAGATATGATGTGATCTATGCCACTCTCTTCCTTGTGAATAATGGTTTTGTTACAGGACCTGAAAATGTGCATTACATTTGGAAGGTGTCACACTCAGTATCCCCTGATTACAATGTTGATTAGGGTTACACTGATATTAAGCAAGTACTAGCATGGGGGCATAATGCTTACTTACTTCAATAAGAAGACCTATTAGATGCAGAGGAACCTCTTAATGCTGACCTAACAATGCTGTGGGACAAGGATTTAGACCTTAACTCTGAGGTTCCACCCTATGTTGTGCAAGTGTGATGAGGCCTAACTGCCTTTTTTATGAGGAATCCATATGAATGCCTACAGCAGTGTGGTGGGACATAATGGTGTCTGACCTACTGCCTACTCTTCCACCATGCATGGTGACACTGACTCATCCATGAGCAGAACTCTCTACAACATGCGGGTCTGGCAAGTCCTTAGTAGTGTGTGGATAATGGCATCAATGGCTGCTGCACGTGTAACCATACCCTACGTAAGGACCATCAGGGCATTGTTCCTGGTATACACTCTTCCCACGTAGTGGTGAATTTCTTCATTTATACTCAGCAGCACTCTATCTCTGTGCTGGTATATCATTTATTACTAATGCTGCTCGCTGAGCGAGTGCTGCCACGTTGATGGAGTAACTAATGATGAAGCGTTTCATGACTGTATGCACACACAGTTGCCATTCTAAATATTCATGCCATGATGTTGCTAATGCTAGCGAATGAATGACCTTCTGTGGCACCTGAATGTGGGTATTGTTATGTGCTGGTGTCCATAACACCTCAAATCGATCCTGTACTATCCTCTTCTGCATCAGTGACATTACTTCAATTTCTTGAACTACAAGGTTTGCTGCAGTGCCGGTAGTGCTGCTTGTGACTTGATCAATGCCATATTTTGTAGATGGCTTACTGATGAAATACCAATGAAATACCACATAAATATTTATAATGAAAAATGCACCTATTACAAAGGGAACATTAATGCAAACAGGTCAGATTACTGATAACACTAGAAACATGTAACCACAGCAGCAAAATTGGCAAGACTCTGGCCTTCCTGAATTTGACTTCCTTCAAAATTACCTCAGCAGCAACGTTTTCCCCAATAATTAGAGTAATTTCTCATTTACCCTTCACAACCAAAGGTATTTGGTGAATATCACTGTATCCACTATACAAGTTTAGAAGCACCAGTAACATAATATGTTCCTTCTTTTTTTTCAAAAGGCATGCATATTTATTTTTACAGGATGAATACCTTAGCTGCTGATTAGAAGACAATAGACAGAACTAATTTCAAATATCCTAATTGCAGTCTTTAAGCAACTGGCTGAGATTTACAAAAGTACATGATTAGGTTCATAGATTCATAGCTGTCTAACTACCACAAGGGCCTTTTTAAGCCTAGCCATACATCCCAAATCTCTAGCAAGTTTTGGTCCTCATGAAAAATGTAAGTAGGGGCTTCGGAGATGAAACATTTACAAACAGGAGCCTGGGAGATGAACCATTTATAGGCTGCCTGTGGCCATTAGAGACATAAGTGCCAAGCTAGGGATGAATTTCCTGTTCCCCATCCAATTGTCCAAGTTACACTTGAATTGGGTTAGGGAGGAACTGTGCTTCACAAGGAAGGGGAGCCTGTTCCAGAGACAGGGTAGTCTCTGGGATACATACCCCTCTCTCCTACAGGTCCTATTTATATCACAGGCAAGGTTTACATCTTTAAATTGAGTTACACTGGTGCTGTTTGTTTTGCAGAAATGCAGGAGGTCCATCAGAGTGGGATCTGACAATGCCTTGTATGCCAGGCATAGATTTCCCTTCAACAGCCTGTAGGAGACAGAACACAGGGATAGGGCCTTGAGGCAGTTTGCACAGGATATGTTACTTATGCCCTGTATTCTTTTAATGAAGAACCTCTGTGGACATTCCAGTTGCTGGATATGCCTGGTTAGGTACATATCAAAGGGGGCATTGTACTCAATGATAGGTCTGATGAATGCTAAATACAGTGGAAGAATGACTTCCTTCCTTGGACCTAGATGCCAGGCCTTTGCTTATTGCACAACACAGAATTATTTTCTCACTATTGTAGACAAGTGATGGTCAAAGTCTATATTAATGTTTGTGTGTGTCACCAAATGTCTGACTACTGGGTCACCTCTTAGGGGTCTGCTCTCAATATATTTACCAGAGGTGGATGACTTCCCAAAGGATACTATTATGCATTTCTTGGCATGTAGTTTTAGTCTGTGGCTGTGACACCAGCTGTTTGTCTGCGTCAGCTCCTCCTAGAAAATATTTCTGTCAGTAGGCAATTCAATGACAGTGCATAATTTGCAATCATCTGCAGAGTTAGTCAGCCATAGGCCATTGACATTGGTCTTGACTTCAGAGAAGTAAATGCCAAAAATAAATCATCCCAGGATCAATCCCTGAGGGACTCTGCTTGTGACTGGCCTCTTTGAAGAAATGGACATCCCAAGTCTAACTTCCTGGGTCCAGTCTGTGAGTCAGCTGGCTATCAGCTGGGTGACATAAGGGTCTGTACCTAACTTCTTAAGTTTGTCAACAATAACCTAGTTGGGTATTGAATCAAATGTCATGGCCAAGTTAAAGTAGGCAGCATGAACCATTTTTCCCTAATCTATTTCTTTGGTGACCTTCCCAAAGAAGTACACCGGGTTCATTAGGCATTGCCTGACCTTGATAAAACCAAATTGGGTTGTGTTCAGTGTCTGGAGGTTTCCTATGTCATTATTTAAATTTTCCATGATAACCTTTTCCATGACGTTTCATATGAGACTAGTGAGACTTATGGGTCAGTAGTTTTCAGGGTCTGTAGAAGGCTCACCTTTGTGCAAAGAGATGACTGTTGCTATTCTCTGTTCATTAGCCATGAAACTTGTTTGGAGGCTACAGTTAAACAGCAATTCTAGAAGGCCTGATAGGTTATGCTTCATGCTGTTTAAGAAGGCATCTTGGGATATTGTGTAGGCCCATTGTTTCATTTGCAAACAAGTATTATGGAGGCAAGGGGGGTGGAATTAGCAATCAGGTCTACCAAGATGTATGTGGTGAAAGACTATATAAATGGTAGTTCAGAGCATAATAGTTATCTGAAGTACATTTCACAGACAATAATCCTTTTTATTAACATCTTGTCCTTTTTCATCTTATTTACACAGAACAAGGTTGTATATTTATGAACCACACCATGTAACTGAGAAGACAGGCTACGCTGCTTCCCATGAGCCTGTAAGCACAGTTTGGTACCAACAGGAACTGAAAAATAAAAATAGACATTTAAACATAAAAAGGGACCCATACATTGTTAAGGGTTCATAGCATAATTATAGCAACAAAATGTAGTAAAGAAATACAGATTTCTTCTATAATGAGAGTTATGACAGTAGCACATTACAAATGCATGAAAATACAGCACTACCACATTTTATATGAGAAAATATAGTTTTATATGCATGATTTTGGAATAATTTATTTTTTGGCTCAATAAATTTGTATGGACCAAGCATCATTGTTTCGTCTTTGTAACAAATGATAATTCCCAGTGAACACCAACCACAATGTACCTACCTGGTTCTGAAATACATATAAGGATAACAGCGATACATTCAAGAAATGCATATAGTCATTCAGCCATAGGCTCACAGCTATTTTTTAGACTACAGACCCATGAGGATTTTAACAAGCCTAACCTTAGATCCTCACATTGGTTTTTATCGCTTATATTTTACACCAACCCAGAGATGGGCTAAACATAGATATGTTGGGAGATGTACATGTTTCCCTTATCCAAGGGAGACAGACTGCTTATCCAGTGGTGAATTTGCAGTTACACATCCATTCATCCAAATTATATTTGAATTCAGTAAGAGAAGTAATTTGTTTATGTGGGGTGGAAGATGGTTCCACAGAAGCGGTATTCTCTAGGATACAAACCTGTCCCTCCAACATGCGTTATTTCTTTTACAAATGAGACTGAGAACCTTGAGTGATTGTTTAGGTTACCAGTGATCTTACAAATGAACAAAAAGTCTGATAGAATAGGGGTCTGTTGAAGCTCAATTCAGCAGAAGACAGACGTCACATCTCAGTAGCTTGTGCTGCACTGAGAACAGGGCCAGGCTTTGTGATGGTCTGCATAGTTTTTATGATGTGGCTCTTGATTTCTAATAGAACCTTTATGTTTGTCCAGCTGTGAGAAGCATTTAAACAGCTACATATCAAATATCATGATTACAGAAATGGAGTATTAAAAAGATCTAAAATTTTGCAGTATAAAGA
The DNA here is from genome assembly GCF_019279795.1 of Protopterus annectens. NCBI lineage: Eukaryota > Metazoa > Chordata > Ceratodontiformes > Protopteridae > Protopterus > Protopterus annectens. Next base: position 221,142,858 of record NC_056743.1, read on the forward strand.
GACCACTATCTGAGCATGTACTTAATAGTATTTACGGTTATAATTAATTTGTCATACATATTAAATTACTGCCACCTTAAAAATGAAAAAAAAACATAATTGATTTCATTTTTCTATGAAAAAAGGCATTTGTTCAAACACTTAGCCTAAAATTTACCTATGAAGCTAATGACCCCAAGGGCCTTGTTTAAGCCTAGCCATGAATTCCCAAATGTATCCAAGAAAGTTTAGTGTCCTAGAGATTATTTTTAGGAGCATGTGTAAGCCAGGGCATGCTTGGTCAAACATTTACAGGTTGCCTGCTGACAGATCCAATTTCTCATCTCATGGTCCAGGCTATGCTTGAATGGAATCAGTACAAGTAGACAAAGGCCAGGAAAAAGATAAATCAAACAAAAGGTAACCATGTTCATCATCTCTGGCACTTGATCAGACATCACAAAAACAATTCACGCATCACACACACACACACACACACACACACACACACACATATATATATATATATATATATATATATATATATACATACACACACACTACACAAAAGCAGTCACATGGCGCATGGTTAACCAATTAATCAACATTTCAAAAAACAGCAAATAAAAAGTCCTGCAATTAATCTCGTAAGCCATGTTTCAAAAACAGGCTTTAAACAGACAGTTCCACTAAGAACAGGAAAAACAGCTGCATGTAATTTGGTAATCCTGTTGAATTCTATTGTTTCCATATCATTCATTATATTACCGCCTCTAATGAATGGCTCATATACCTTTAGCACCAAAAATGTAAAGTTATGGACAGAACTCATATTACTGACATCTTTTGTCAAAGCATTAGTGAGTTTCTGTTGCCTAACACCATATATATTTTCTGTAATTATCTCTCTGTATGTTATATTCATCTTGACAACAAAGAAACATTTACATATCTACCAAATTGCTGCATATACTACATCAGCAGTATTACAATCAGAGATATTATTGGGGCCCTTCAATGCAGAGTACTTGGCCTTGAGAGACAATGTTTAGCACCTCTTCCCTAGTGATGGTTGGGGCGTTATTTTCAATGATTTTTCATGAGAGTTGAGTGGGGGAGAGGAGGTTAAAATTGGCGTGGAATTTGTCAGCCAGTAGATTTGCTACAAATTCCAACTTTATATAAGTGGCGGCATTCATAATTAGCTTTGTATATCGCTGTGCACAGCCTATGAGGATATGGAGACAGCAAAAAAAAAAAAAAGCCTTGTGGTGTCCTTGGCTTGGGAGACTACTTTTACCTTAAAATTGTCTTTGTTAGATATGATTTGCCTTCTGAGATGTTTTTGATTTATGGCAGAGTTTTTATCCTGGTGAGCATTGTATTTCCTGAATTTTGCTATGACTTTCTTCCTTATATTATGCAGCCTGTTGATATTTGGATTCCACCAGGGTGACACTTCTTTTCTGAGTTTGCCTTAAGCTTATTTCTGGAAGTTAGAGCTATCTGTAATCATTTATTGCATGATTGCATAGAGTATCTGTGAAATAATTCTTCACAGACAGGTGTGTTTCTGGGGTTTGGGAGGGCGGCATGATTTTGATTTTTGTCAGATTGTCATTTAACAATAGGAAGTTTGCCTTAGAATAGTTTCTAAATGCTGTGCAGTTTGCTGGGGTCACAGGTTTTATTATCATTTCAAAGGAGACAGCCTTTTGGTTGACTTTATAAAACGGCAGATTACAATGGGGAGTACAGCATTCTCCCATGTTTCTGAGAACCAGGTCCAGTATGTTTGCTCCCCTTGTGGGCATGTGGACTATCTGGTCCAGAATGTTTGTGTTTAAAAAAATCCAGGAATCTCTACACCTGCAGGCTTGGGGTGTTTAGGACTCCCAGTTTATAATGAGGTAGTTAAAGTCGCTCATGAATGTGATATTGGTTCATATGGGGAGTGTCTTCAGCAAGTTTATGTATGAGTTATGAGTTTACTGGGTCATAGAAAGGGAAATATAGCTATCAAGATAAGATAATGTGGATATGGAGAAGTTCAAGCTGACCGTCCTGTTTGACAAGCCTTAAGGTGACTTTGTTAATGATGTGAACTGAGACACCTCCCCCTTTAGTCCCTGCTTGTGCAATAACTGACCTAAATGTGTGGAAGGCACTTAATCATTGTGCTGCCAGGGTGTCTTGTGCCTTTAAAGCATGTCTCCGTAACTACACGTGTATGCATTCCACAAGGAGGGGAGTGCTTGGAGAGAGTCGAACTTCGTATTTAGACTCCTGGCAGTGAACAATATTACCTTTAGATTCCAGTGGGCACTGGCTTAAAAAAGGACTATAGGGAAGGTAAATATTTTAGCTAATATTGAAAAGCCCAGAAGAGACAGGTAAAGAACATCCTGGACAAAGCAATGATGTCTGTTAGCTAAGTCATTCTAAGCAGACAGATATTGCAACCCTATGGAATAACACCAGAAGCAAAGTCAATCATTAAGGTCAGTCATCTTCTGCTCATATTGTGGCATTATTCTTGGTGAAGGTAGAATGCTGTTCAGTACTAGGTTTATATCAGCCTAGGACATATAGTACAAGAAATATATAATCTCTCTTTGTATATAGTCCAGAGAGGTATGCCTCAGATAATTTTCACCCTCATGGTCTATGACAGATTCATACTGGTACCTGTGGTCCAATGACCTGAGTGTGTGAGTGGTCTAAATAAATAGTAGAAAAATCAGTCTGCAAATTATTACATGCCATTACCAATAGCCAGACAGTGAGAATCAAACCCTGTAATTCATGCATGCCAGGTAAACACCTTAACTATTATGCCAACCCCCAACTTAAGAGTCCTTTCATTGTCTCTCTTTCTTTTCCTCTGCAAATCCAAGTCAATCTGGAGCAACTTGACTCTAGTCTACACAGATGTGGAAATGATCAATACATCCCGGCCCATCCAAACACTACTCCACAGGGTGAGAGTTATTGCTTCCCTCTCTGGGCACTAAACAGCAAGGAAGCCAATAACCTAAGCATCAGAACTAGGTGGAGGCTGCAGTGGAAAGAGCATTGGACAGACACTGACTTCTTCTTAACTGCCTTTTTTACAAAGTTGAAAACTTGCTTTTCTGGTCAGCTCCATCCACCAAGCCCCCAACTCTGGATATCCATACCATGCACTAATAATGGGCAATTTCAACTACCCCACCATTAACTGGGAAAATTACTCATGTACCAACTTTTTTCTCACCATTTTCTGGAATTCATAAGTTCCAATGCCTTGGATCAACTTATCCACACCCCACCAGGGGCAGCAATATCCTAGACCTGGTCATTACCAACATGGGCGACTAGTATTCCACACCAGAGGTCAATTCCTCATTGGTCAGATCTGACCACAAGCTAATCACCCTAGACATCCATATCTCGTCCCCACCCCTCATTAGTGAAACCACCATAAAATATTTCTCCAAAGTCAACTTCATGCTTCTTAAGACAGAAGTGGCAAACTTCACAACACCAGTGCAATGGACAATAGAGGTACAACTGCTGAATCCTACACAAATGGACTTTATAAGCACTTACATGAGTGCATGGATCATGCTATCCCCAACAGAACCAAGATGCTATCCTCCAAAAAAGGAAGCCAATCTGGTGGTCCCCTGCCATAAACAAATTTTACAACAGAAGAAAGAAACTGTTGCAAAAAAGAGTATAATCTCATGATTGTAGGAACTCCCTGGTCAGCCTCAGTAAGAAGCTGAGATCCCTCATAAAATCATCCACAGCTAGTTACAAAAACAAAATTGCCACTGATTCTAAAGACAACTATAAAGCATTCTGTAGCTATGTCAAGAATCTCAATGGAAACACTCAGATCTGCTCTGAATTACAGCACACGAGCACTAAATATACAGAACCAACTGATATTGCCAACATCCTGGCAGATAGTTTCAGTGCTAACTTTACTCCTCTCTCACCACCTAAAGGGCCCATCTCTATACTGGATGAATGCAAAGTTCCTATAATCATGGCTGCACAGGTAAAAACCACACTCTCCAAAGCCAAGAACACAGCATCCATGGGACCTGACAACATCCCAGGCTGCATTCTACATGAACTGCAGAATGAACTAGCACCCTACCTAAGCACCATGTTCAATCATAGCCTCACCTCAGGCTTTGTGCCCACTGAATGGCACACAACAACAGTTATCCCACTCCAAAAAGGGGGAGCAACCACGGACCCCAAGAACTAATGCCCTATTAGCCTAGTGAGCCTGGTCTGCAAGGCCATGGAACGTATCATTGTATCATCGTGGATCTTATACACAAAGACATTGGTAATCTCAAAACTCTGGACCCCATCCAGTTTGGGTTTGTAAAAGGCAGATCATGTCTCCTAAACCTGATAGACTTCTTTGAACCAGTCACCAAAACGGTAGACGAGGGTAAGGTGATTCACACAGCCTATCTAAATCTTGCCAAGGCTTTTGACACCATCACCCACTCTGAAATTATAGATAAACTCACTAAACTAGGTATAAATCCCTATGTCACAAGATTGGTTGCCAACTGGCTCATTGATAGAACCCAAACTGTGAAAGTAGCAGACTCCAAATCCGACTTCATACCGGTTGACAAGTGGAGTACCACAGGTTTCAGTCCTGGGTCCTCTCCTGTTTGGTATCTACTTTTCTGAAGTACAGGCTGACACAGAAGGTCTTTGGCTAATAAAGTTAGCACATGACTGCAAACTATGACCCATAACTGAAACTCCTAATGATGTGGACATCCTACAAAAAGTATTCACTGAGACAGATGCCTGGTGTTAAAGCCATGGCGTCAAGCTCAGTGCCAAAAAGTGCATTGTCATCCCCTTTGGTAAAAACTCTGTACCCATGAGCTACCACATAGGTGGTAGTTTACTTAACACTGAAAGTGTGATGAGACCTTGGGACACAGGTTGACAGTAGTCTCTCCTTTGATAATCACATTGCCACAGTAGTCAGGAAATCCTTCTACGTTGCACACCTCATCACAAAAGGTTTTTCATCCAGGAAAAAAGAGGTCATTGTTCCCCTCTACTCATCACTCATTAGACCCATTATTGAGTACAATGCCCCTTTAGGTATGTACCTCACAAGACATCTACAACAACTGGAAAGTCCACAGACATACCTCACAAAGAGGATTACCGGCCTCAAACACATGCCTAGCAGACCGTCTCAAAAAATTCCAGCTTCACTCCGTCACATATCGCCTACTCAGAGGCGATCTCTGCCTAACATACAAAGCTATGTCAAACCCTGAGCTGTTGGGCATGTTCCATTTAAAGAAATCCCAATCTCTCTGAGCTACATGCTCTAGGGACCTAAAACTTGTCACTTCAATAACCAGAACATACTGGAGGGATAGATTCCTGTCACAGAGACTTCCCATACTCAGGAAAAATCTAACTATCTATATCAAACAAAGCTCCTCATTAGAACTCTTCAAGAAAAATCTTGATGATTGGATGGAAAATAGGAAATTCACCCCGGGATCACCTCTGTGGCTCTGCTCGACAGGAGCACAGGAAAATATTTTTTTTGGGTGACGAAACCCAGGGTACCTTTTTGGCTATGCTTATATAGGCCCTAGGGCCAGTAGCCTAGCACCTACTTATAAACATTGGAGCAGAGATGTTAGTGAGGTTCTCTAGACTGGGGTGGTATTGGCTGAGAGGGTGTCATCATGGTCCCCTTTGTGTCTTTCCACCATATATACATCTGTCTTCCCCTTCAACTTGTCCACCTAACATAGTGCTTCTGTCAGCCTTGCCTATGTTGTATATTACCATCAATACCCTTATGTCCTTCCTAGCTCTCTTTCCTACACACTTTTTCCAAATGTGGGTATACATGTGTGTATATATATATATATATATATATATATATATATATATATATATATATATATATATATATATATATATATATATATATATATATATATACATACATATACATATATATGTGATTTCAGTATAAAGATATTGAGCTTTTGGGTGTTGATGTTGGCTGCATTCCATGTATATGAACACATCCATATACATTTTATATATATATATATATATATATATATATATATATATATATATATAGAGAGAGAGAGAGAGAGAGACAGACACACACACACACACACACACACACACACACACACACACACACACTATCCATCCTCCTATCCTCAACCACATCTTCATTCAGTGGTGACAGCAAGATATGCTTTGGCTAATTGAGAGCCCTATGCCCTATATTTTCCTGCTTCAGAAGCCTTAACAGCTCATTCATTCCCCTCAGGTGACAGCTAGCTAGCAGGGAATGGGTCACTTTCAGGACTTGTGGAGTGGCTTACAAATCCTACCATCAGGTGGTCTGCAGATAATCAATTCCTACCTATTGAAGAGGAGACATGCATGCATGATTCCATACAGGCCACACACTTTACCTGGTTCCATGCTGATCTTCATTGGCAGTATATGCCAGCCTAGCCATTACAGTTACGCATCACAACCGACCATACCTAGGTGTCACCAGTACCACAAGCCTAGCACCTTTCTTCCCATTAAGGATGATCAAGTTGCCACTGACTACTCGTTCATTTACCGACTGGCCCTCTCAAACAACCATGCTGCTGATCAAATTTTGGTTATATGGCCTGTAATCAGGGCTTCAATCCTATTTGCATGGGGCCCTACAAAATTCATATTTTCTATAAAACCCATTTCATATTATTCTGATCTCGACGTTAAAACCCCTGAATGCAGAATCTTTAATATGTTGGCAGAGATCTGCAATAGAAAAATGAACTTGCCCATCAAATAAAATATTGAAATTAACATTTATTTCAACATTTACGTACTGTTATAGGTTGCATCATTATAAGTGCAGAATTCATTATATATTTTTTTCTGTAATTCCTTACACATATGTTTATAACCACATCTTGTAATTTTAATTAAAAGCAAATTTGGGCTTGACCATTATCTTGATGTGAAGCACCTCACAATGTTTGCAACATATTATTCCTTTCTGTAAAATCATTTGACTGGTGCTTCCTACCCTTAAACCTAACAATGCAAACATAAATTAAAAAAATGATAGCCAAGGTCTATGCCCAGAAATTTCATAATGCAGAGACTCAAGTGGAACTGTTATTGTCATTTTTTGGACAAGCTTTGGGGTGGTCATTTTTGAATACCTATGTAATTATTTTCTTATTGTAATATTGCACCTGTTTATTTATTGTTGCAGAATTTTATAATAAATTTAGTAACATGTTTTCAGATTCTTAATTGCTATTTTCTAGACATTTCCTATACATTTGCCCATTTGTATTGCTATACTTAGTACTGTTCCAGCAGTAAAACATGTTTAGTTGTATTTTCATCAAAATGATTCTAATCAAAATGTTTACAGAATCAAATCCTGTGTTCAGCAGCACAAGTGAGACTATCTGTCACTACAATAGAAACAACTGTCCCTCACAGTTTATTATGATCCACCATGCCTGACGTGTTCACTGAAAGAAGACAGTCAGCGTAACAAGAGCGAGCCGGGCGAGAGATAACAGAGATAAATCTGAATTCATTCTGCAGGCAGTCACACTCAATGACATATTCACTGACTTCTTCAACAGCTCATTTGATAATGTTCTTTCTCTGCTATTCATTTTTCTGAAGGATGAAAGTCGGATGAAGATCTCATCTGCTCAGTGAGGCAGGAAGACAATTTGATACCGGCACAAAATAAAAAGGGGGATGCAAGTACTTTCTGATTAATTAGCAGTTTCTTGGCCCTGACATAAGAGGCTAAATGTCCTACCTTTTCAGTGCACCTCTGATTAGACATGCATCATATTTCAGTAACAAGCCAATGGGTTTGGTTTGCCTGATGGCCTCTGCTTGCAAAAAAAGAGCAACATAAATCACAATAATTAATTGCTTGGAGAGTAAATGCATTGTTTACTGTCTGGCTGGGAATGTCATTCAAGTTTGGTTACAACCACATAGAAATGTTTTAAGAATGCTTAATGCTTTCTACAACTGTTGCAAAGCACAACTACAGAAAAACAGGGCTATGCAACAATATTAAACTGAATAAACTCTGATGCAGGAAGATGCGTTTTATTTTTATTTTATTTTTTTTTTACATTATCTCCTTGCAATCGTGTAACACACACAACCTGTAAGGCATATAGATGAAAACATATTAACATTTAAATGAAGTTACTGAACATGAATGTAACTATGCACAGATGCATTGCTAACAAACTTTTGTTATGCATTTGTCACTTATAAGTCACAATTAATGCAGCAAATTATAAACTTTTATTTTAACTCTTTGGTGAAATCAACACATTTGTTCACATCAAGTATTTCACACTGGCAAAAGAGTAAATTTGCAGCACAACATGATATGTATTTAGTTATTTAATTTGTCAATAACCTCTCCCAGCAATGAAGTAATCACTGTTGGCTTTCACAGATATAACCTTGTATGTCATTTGTGTGTGTGTGTGTGTGTGTGTGTGTGGGTTGTGTGCATGCATATGTCTGGGGAAATATGAGTATATTTATGTATTTATTGACTTTGCTATCTAGAAATGGTCAGCTGGGTTACAATGAGCTGCTTTTCAGTGACATCCTGGGGAAAAAGCTCCAAAAGCAATAACTGAAAAGTAACAAAGTAAATAATGCAAATACAATAAATAAGAAACAAAAATACACAGTTAACTGTGATATGTCTATAAACACATCTTTGTGCAACCATGGTGAATATTATACACTTTAAATATAATATGCACAATCTTTAAAATCAGAACACAATTAGTGATCTAATAGTTTCTGATTAATGGCGAGCTAAACAGTGTTGCACTAACATTCATAAGGCATCCAGGGTACTTGCGTAAAACAACAAGTGCAGTACAATATGTAATATTAATTCAAACAGATGGTGCATTGTATACATTGAGCATTTTGTAAACGTAAAGTACTAATCTGCATTTGTGAGTATGTATGAGCATTGCATGTATTTTAAATGAATGCATCCATATGTATGGTAAATAAGAAGATAGCAAGATACCTTTATATCTACACAGATGTCAAACTAGAACAGGTAAAATCTTCATTCCCTAGAAATACTCTGGCTTAATGTAAGACTTGCACATTCTATTAATACACATTCTAGATCACATGTTCTTGAATCCTTCTGTTTCCATCTTTCCCGTTTCTCTCACTACATATCATAACCTAGGATGTGTATGATTGTGAGTAATGGGAGAGTGGAAGAGCTGTTCTTTCAGTACAGTATAGTAGCCCCAGACACATCACAGCATGGTGATGGGAGAGAATGTGAGCTGGTCAATCAGTGCAGTATATTAGTGCAGATACATAACAAGGGCAGTGGGAGGGAAATGGCACAACAGAGTAATATGTGACATAACCACTTCCCTGGGACACATGCAATGGGATCCAAATAACTGGATCTGGAGAGATTTTACCAGCTTGTGTGGCAGTATATTAGAAAGGACAGAACTTTCAAGTGGTCTTAAATATGGCTGAAAGGGTCAGGGATTTGCAAGAGAAGTTACAGTTAGACGGCACTGGTTATGCCAGTTGTGGCATAAAGGAATGATAAGAACCTAAAGACAACGATGATGGTATTGCAGTTCAAGCTGAGGATTATGCTTAGTTATAAGAGATGGTCTAAGAAGAACTGAGGATCTGGAGCAATTGAAGTTGGTGACTATGAGAATGCATTAAAAATGTATACTGAAAAGGGTTTGAGGAAGACACAGTGAGGGAAGACAAAGAATAATGTGGCAATATAACGACAAGCAGAAGGGTGACCATGCCAATGATAGAAACACAATTAAAACAGATTTGCCAAAAAGGTTTGAGAGAGAAAAAATGTTTTTTCATGCATTTCATAAGAATGTAGAGACCAGCCTTATAATGTTGATTACTGATGACAGGGAAAACATGGAAAACAGGAAAAAAGTAAAGGTTATGAATGAATACTTCACCTTGGTCTTCAGAGAGGGTGTCATTGTGTAAAGAGATGGAGAAGGCAATGAATGCACGGAAAAGTCAAGTTAGGGAAAGTACGGAAGAAGTGGGATACTCTAAGGAATGATATGGAATATGGACTAGATAAACAGTTACCCCATGTCATCTGCAGTCTGGACTGTGTGCTTTTTAAGGTAATAAGACACACCGTAAATATGCTAATTGCATCCTTTGTCCCCGACTAAGCAGTGTAGTGGAGCTTGAGAACTAGAAAACAGTAACAGAGTTATTCTTGTACAGGGGAGTTGGATAAAAGTTTTGAGGAACTACAGACCTGTTTTGCTAACAATGGTGTCAGTGATAAAATTTGGGGAATCCTGAGAAAAAGTCTAGCTGCTTCCCTAGATCATAACACTGTCAAGTGTACAGGCTTATTGCTAAAACGTGCCGTCATTTAAACCAAATACAGTCTAACTGCAGGGATACTGACAAACTTCAGAGAGGAACAGCAGCAGAAGTGGAGTTTTTGGACTTCACAAAGGCTAAGACTGATAGGATGAATGCAACATTTGGAGTGAAGATTGAGGAAATGTATTACAGCATGGTAGAGGCTGAGACAAAGATGGCAGTCATATATGAGAGAAAGTCATGAGTATCGTATAGACATCTTAGAGGAGACTTATACCTGGCCTACAGAGCAACCCAAGACCCAAATCTTTTGAACTTACTGCATATCCATAAATCAAATAGGTCTAGGGCTTTCGGTTCCATGGACTTAAATATGGCCTGCGACTTAAATAGGACATGCTGGAGGGACAGATCAATCATCCAGCAATTGCCGAGTCTTTGGAACAGACTACCAATTTATGTGAAACAGCGCACCTCTAGGACACTGTTCAAGACGAACCTGAAGGAGTGGATGGAGTACCATAATTTCTTACTGGGAATAGCATTCACAACCCTCCTGGACAGGGGCAGCCAGTCATCACTAAATGCAATCTTGGGTATTGACTAGTACTTCTGCAGTATTACATTGGGTTGAAGTGACTAGGCTTAAAATGACCTCCAGGTTGATAGCCTATTAATCTCCTATGATCCTGTGAAAGTAAATGATTACTGGTGTACTCTGCAGATTAGTCCTTGTTCTAGTACTGTTTAATATGTTCAGTTGGCTTAAGGGCTAAGGTCTTCTCCTCTCATGCACAAGGTTTGATCCTCACCTCCTGTCAATGCCTGTATGGAGTTTGCATGTTTTTCTATTCCTCCAAAAGCAGAACTAGCAGAGTTTAACTCCAAGTTTGTAAATATTTAAATATTGTAAACATCTGAAGAGCCTCAAAAAAAAAAAAAAAAAAAGTGCCTGTTTTATACTGTCCTATGATGTATTTTGCAGTTTCCTGAATGTATGAATCTCACTCTTGTATTTTACCTCTACATTATGTAACCTTTATTGTATTTTGTAACCTTCATAGTATTGTATTGCTATTGGAGCTTTTCTCCCCGGGCCTCCACTGAAAATGGGCACTTCTCGGCCCAGTGGACTTCCCCGGTAATCAAACTGAAAATAAATAAATAAATAAATAAAATATGAGGGTCCCTCCCACCTCCCAAAAAACAAGCTGAATGTTTCCACCTCAAACTCTCACAAAAATGGAGATGTGGGCAGCAGCACAGAGTCTAGATGGTAATTTGCAGGGAAAGAGTTGTACTGATCAACCACTTCGGGCATCGACTGTGGTATGCAGTATCCATAAGAGATCACAGACTGTGCATCATGTCAGGGATAGTCACGCAGCAGTATAAAATACAACTTTAGGTGATTTGGGCTTGTTGACTAATGTCTTCAAAAAATGGGCATGGGATATTTGCCAGTGATAAGTGGGCTGAGGATCCGGCCTACCTGACCTGTGTCTGGGACTGTGCTAATGATGGATAGGGTGAATTTGCCCCTACTGGCAAGTGTGTGCCCACCATCATGATGCTCACTGAACCTGGATCAATAAGCTATTGGTGGAACAGGATAGCTCTGTTGAGTGAAACCTAGACATAAAACAAAATAAACCTGCCAAACATGAACTAAGAATTGCTACAGTCAGAGTAGGTACAGTGACATGATGAAGCTGGGAACTGGATGACATGATGGTAAGGAGGACGTTGGACATCTATATATCCTGGAGACAAGATGGCTCCAGGTCTACTACTCAGGGGAGGGCCGGCTAGAAAAGGTGTGGAAATTGTAATGAGGGGAGGATTCAGAAGGCAGTGAGGGATGCCATCAGACTTATTGTAAGACTGATGGGAATCAAACTCTAGTATAGTACATTATTCAGAATCTCAGCCTATGTGCCACAGCAGGGTTCTGATAGTGAAGAAAAGAGTACATTCAGCCAGTGGTTGCAGGACCTACTAATAAATCAAAACAACATGAATTGTTGTTGTTAATAAATTACTTGAAAGCACATAGAAAGACAGTCAGACAGCAGGATATGAGGACTGCCTTGATAGCCCACATGGGTGGGCCAACAGGAATAAAGAAGGAGAGGCCATTCTAGTCTTCTGTCTGGCAAATGACTTGATAGTGGCCAGTACATGATTTAGCAAGAAAGACAGTCATAAGTTTTTAACTGTTTAGATCTCCTCGGCCTCTAACTGAAAATGACATATCAGCGAGACTAGCCTGGTCAACAAATGTAAAATAAAATAAAATAAAAAAAAAAAAAAATAAGATCACATACACTGTGGCCAACATGCAGCTCAAGTAGACTTCCTCCTAGTAAAGAAAGGGCACTGTTGTAAAATTAGCAGATCGTTTATGTAGCTGAATCAGGTATGGAGATAAGGTATACAAGGAAAGCTGGTAGTGGGATGCCGAAGTCCAGGAAGTCATTAAAAGAAAGGAGGAGTGCAAGAAAAAGTGGGAGATAGAATAAATGGACCAGGCTAAGAAGGAATACCGGTTGGCTTCCAAAGAGCCTAAAAAGGATTTCCAATAGCAAAGGACAAGGCATGAGAGGGACTCTACCACCTTCTGGAAATTGACTCATTAGATGGCACAAAGAAACGTTATCAGATTACAAGGCAAAGACAGAAAGATAAAAAAGATATTTAGACACCCTTCATAAGGGATGCTAGCAACCACCTGCTCACCAGCCAACAGGAAATTAAAGGCAAATGGAATGAGTACTTTCAGATGCTTTTGAATGAAGAAAACCACAAAGAAGTTGTGCTGTTCCAGACAGTCTATGATGGAAAAAAAGGTATTGGTGCATCCTAAAAGAAGTAAGAACAGCACTAAGGGAAAGCAGCAGGTTCAGATGAGGTCACAGCAAATATGATTATGATGTTGGGTGAGACAGGGAGAGGAATGGCTCCTAAGGGCACTCTCATAGGAGTATGGAGAGAAAGGTGTATCCCAGATGGCAGGGGAATAAGCATCCTAGTGCCAGTGTGCAACAACAAAGGGGACATCCACAACTATGAGCAGTACACAGAGATATCAAACTCATGTCTCACTGCATGAAAGTTATGCATAGCGTGATTGATAAATGAATACACACAGTAGTAGAAAGTAAGATGAGAGATGAGCAGTTCAGCTTCAGATCAGGATGCAGCACAACTGACCCAATATTTGCAGTGAGACAGATAATTCAGAAGAAGCTATTATGAAGGTTAACTTCAACTGGATATTCCAGACTTGGAGAAAACATATGGCAAGATCCCAAGAAAGCTGATTTGGGCAGACTTGTGGTGGTTCAAAGTCCCAGAAACATTGGTGGAATTAGTGCAGGCTATGTGTACAAGGACCCAATGACTCAAGTATGAAGAGTGTTCCAACTCACAGAGGGGTTCCCAGTAGGAGTGAGTGTGCACCAGGGTTCAGCTCTGAGCCCACTGCTCTTCATACTGGTGATGGACTGCATTAGCAAAATGGTTGAAGGGGACAGGTGAACAAAGCTGCTGTATGAAGACAATGTGGAATTATAGGCAAACTCTGTGCAAGAACTTCGCAAAGAACAGGGGAATGGAATGCAAAACTGAAGGCACATGAGATGAAACTGAGTACTGATAAAACAGTTGTAATGGCAGCATATGGGGGAAATCAGAAGAAGCTGAGAATTAAGATAAAAGGGAAATAGTGGATTAGCAGCTTCAAGAATCTAGGAGGGGTGGTTGAGCAGAAGAAAGGTCTGAATGAGGAGGTCAAAACTAGAATAAGAGGGGCTTGCAGCAAACTGGCACAGTGTGTCAGAGGAAGTGTGTGACAGAAAAATGCCAAAGAATCTGAAAAATAAGGAGTACAAAACAGGGGTGTGACCAGTACTACAGTAATACAGAAACCTGGGCAGTAAAGGCAGAACACATGAGAAAGTGATAGGTTTTGGAGATGAAGTGCCTGAGATGGGATGTAGAATGCTCACTGTGGGACAGAAGACGAAATGAGGACATCCAAACAGAGGCCAAAGTAGCTCCTGTTGCACAGAAGGTTAAAGAGTGCAGATTACATCCATTTGGGCACATTTAGAAAAGCAGAGGGAAACCTGGCAAAAATGATTTGGGGAAGAAGGCAAGAAGAAACAAGGATGCCCAGCAAAGAAATGGTTGGATTGTGTTTGAGAAGACTTCTGACTGTCAGGCATGACTGATAGGAGACTGGCAATGAATCGAGAGAGAGAGACTGTGATGACACCCCAACCCCAAGTTGAAAAAATAGGAAAAATGGGGTTGATGATAATGCTAAAGAAATTCTGACAGAAGAGAGAAATGGATCTCCCTTTCATCTGAGAAAACTGAGCTAGGTAAAAGTGAAGGGTTAGGGAAAAAGTTTAGGAAAGGACTTCAAAATGTTGCTCTAATGAGCAGAAAGATTGAAATTAAGGTTCACTGTAAACAATTACAAAGTACTGTACGTAGAACCACGTTTCATGTGAAGCAGCAAGTTTTGCTTGCACTCTACCATATGCTGGTTAGGCCACTCATTGAATAGGGTTAACACTCTGGCATTTTACTATATCCTGGTCAGACCACAAATTGAATAGGACTTGATGCTCTGACATTCTACCATATCCTGTTCAGCCCACTCATTGAATATGGGTTGATGCTCTGGCATTCTACCACATTCTGGTCAGACCACACTTTGAATAGGGCTTGACATTCTGGATGAAATGCAAAGACAGGTCACCAGTCAGAGTGCTATAATCAGTATAGAAAAATGCCAGAAATGGAGTTTGCCTGGCAGACAATTTGCACACTGGAATGTGCATTTAAGTTCATAAGGTTGGGTTGTAAAGAGGGAGTGGGATTGAATTAGGTCAAAAGATAGGTGGAAAAAGAGTTGGAGGCTATATAAGGCTGGGCCTGCGAGAGGGGAGTTCTACAGCTTGTTTTGCCACCCTCCCTTCTCTTGCACTTTGTAGTATGTGGTGGAAGAAGGACCCTAGCTGCTGTGAAAGGTGTAGGTCTATCTTTACCCCACCTCTCTGTGGTTCAACTGGCACTCTCATTGGTTCACTGAACAGTGCTACACTGCCTGCTGGAGTTAAATTCTGGTTAATGAACCATGAGACGCTGTTAATAAGTTGTGATGAATTGTCTAACATGCTGCCTAGGTACTCTAAAGATGTGTTATGTTATTAAAAGTGTTAAAGGTGTGATGAGCAGTCTATCACACTTTCCATGTCTTTCATGAGGTGATATTAGTGATGTGTTTCTTGTTGTTAATAAAGCTGGTTCTTATTGGTGTTGCCATATTGTAATAAAACAGATCCAGAAGTCATGAGAGTTGTCAAGTGTGTCATTGGTGGGGTAGCGATAGTCCAATGACAGATTTGTGTGGGGTGACAGAAATATGGCATGACCACTGACAAGAGCACTTGTAGTCCTTCTCATTGGGGACTGGCAAATCTAGGCAGGATAAGATGTGAGTGCATAAAACAGCACTGGGGAGATGTGAAGGGGCCAACGTGAACAAAGGGAAGACAGTGCACAGTCAGCAGATATAGGAAACAAGTAATCCACAGATCTGTGAAAGTACATTTTAAAAAGGAGGATGGTGGGTACATATATACTGTGGCTAACAGAATATCTGATAGAAAAGGAATCCATTGAAGTTTCCTAAAGTACATGATACAGTTGGAGAATTTATGATGGAAAGGAGATATGGGGGGAAATAATCAAAATTATGTGCAGTTAAAGAGTAGGCGTCTTACACAGTCTCCTTTGGCCAGCCAGTAATTGCAGTGACGTGATAATACACCCCAAAGAAAGTGACCTTCTTACATTCTGGAAGACCAATGTCCAGCATGGGGAACAGGTCCAGTTACTAATGAATGACAATGGCATGGTTACCGATAAGCATTAAATATATGAATGCATATTGTAAGCAGTGCTAAAAGGAACATTTGGAGAAAATAACTCTAAGATGATGAGATAAAAAGACAACAAAAAAAGAGATTTTGGCAAAACAGGCTGAAATATAGACAAATGAAATGTGCACAAATATATATAAAAATACCAGAAAATTTAATCTCAGTGACAGTCTAATATAGAGAGCAAAACAGAAGGGCATTTAGTCTGTTAAAACAGTCAGTGATTCACAGACATTAGGAAACAGACTGCACATTCTTGCTAGACCATGTTAATGAAAACAGCCAAAAAATAAACAAATGATACCAACACCATGACTGCCTAAAATACCACAGTTCATAAAGAACAATAAGTTGGCACAATGATATATGCAGAAGCATACAAGGTTATAACTTTACCATCTAACAATGGTAGACATGACTCCAAACAAGGAAATTAGGATGGATAAAATAGCATACGGGATTGCATACACAGTGGTTGCTGATGCTACCACAAAAGCAGAACCACCTAGACATGCAACAGTATGGCACCACTGCAGTAGAGGTCGTCTAAGGGCATGAATCCTGTACTCCACTCTTACAGAGCAAAAACATGTGGACAGTTTTTATATTAATACCCTGACAATGGATGTGTTATGCTTTGTCTCAAGCCATGAAGTCACAGATAAGAACGCTAGGCCTATAACTGTAATCCAGAGGCATAACTGCTGTGATCATACTGGCAACAAGTAAATAAGATGCAAAACGTTAGACGTTTGGTAAAACAGATGAACATCATTATCAGGACTATTTAGAAAAATACATATGGTATAAGTGAAATAAGTAGGATATATTGCTGTGCAGCTAAATTAATAACAGATGCATTCTTAGCATAAACAAACAGAACAAAAATGGAAAGCACAGGAAGAAGTAACACATCACCATGAAAACACTGAACAGACAAAAATATACAGCTATTGAGATAGGATGTATCACTATTAGAACAAACAGAAGAGGAAATGGATCATTAATAAAACTTAGAAAGATAGATGTAGTAAAAGCAACACAAGATATACCAGGATCTATCATACACTACTGCAAATAATGATCTAAAAATGTCAGCACAGGCAGAACAACTGAGAAGATATGAAGGTAAACCATTCTCTCAGCAAACAACACAGTCATCCAACCATTTGAGTATAAAAAACTCCTCAGCATGACTATCGACGACAAACTCAGATTTGACCAACACATAACCATCACAGTTAAGAAAGTTCATGTTAAACTTGGTTCACTATACAGAAGAAAGCCATTCCTCACTGACAATACCAGATTAGCCATATCCAGAACCTTCCTCCTCTTCATGCTACTTTATGCTTTGTATCTCTTTACCAACTTAAAAAAATCAGACTTAACCAAATTGGAGATTTGCTACAACAAAATAACCCACCTTCCCCACCAAACCCACCACTGCATTGTTCTGCATAAATTAAATTGGTTCGCGCTAACTAAACTTCTCCATCTCTATCAACTTAAATTCACACACAATATCATCTTCCATCCTGACAACTGCCCATCTCTCAAGGAACTTGTTGCCCCCACGAAGTCTAAGATCTGCAGACAGAAGCTTGCTCACAGTAAACAAAGCTACAAAAACTGGAACTTTAATTAAATATGCTGCCTTGGGTGTCAAACTATCATTATGAGAGTCCAATCAAGACAAAATGAAGTGTAGAAGAAAAAAAAATATTTCAATGCATTGGCTGCACGACAGCTTACTTAATATCTAGATGGAAACAAAAAGGTTGTGAGGCATGAAAAAAAAATTACTTTTTAGATACATTACTGGAATTCCAGTCAAAATCAAGTATAAGGAAAACAAGCAGCACTCAACTCAAACCACGACTCCTTGCACTGCAGTTCTAATTATAATTTATATTCAGCTTTATTAAAGTACCAAGTAACATGCTGAAAGTAGCAATGATACCCACCACTTGTAAAAATGTTTCTTATCCAAGAAAGACCAGCTGCCTGACAAGTATCTATGTGTTTCACTGGGAAAACATGATCAAAGTAAAAAATGAACAGCAAACAAGAAACAAGCTCAAGATAAATTGCTTAAAGGATTACTGCACAGGTTATGGACCACACATGATAAATTGGCATTCTGTTTAGTTTATGGGTAAAGCCTGCAAAGATGACGGCAAGGCTCCAACAAAGGTAATGAGCTTCTTAAAATACTGTAATCCTGTCCTTTATTACAAATTCTGTCATATGCATTTCAATACCCAAGACTTATACGTTATCTAGTTATCCAAGTATTCTCTGCAAGGCAACAACAAAAAGGCTTTCAGTGTTGGCAATTCTTTAACAGTAAGCTTACTTGTATCTTATAGTCTCAGACAAGCTTACCTGATGGTCATGAAATCATTGCTACTTAAACATAGAGCAATAGGCACTTTCTGAATAAGAAGCATAATCAACAGTATAAAAATATGACAGAAAACCAGAACATTCTGCAAAATCAAGCAAGACAGGTGAAAAGCCAATGTAGTACTTGTGTCTACCTTGGGGGGGGGGTACTCTGCACACTTACACTGCATAACTGCTCCTTGCCTTGCTTGGACACATCTAGAGTCACTACATGGGGGAGTGGGGTGCAACAAGTATGTCACAACTTGAAATGTCTCTGGCTGACTGCAAAGGCCCTGACACATTTGTCATACCTCTCAACCTCAGAGCAAGAAATCTGGACAAAGTCAGGCCCAAAATTAAGGACAATATTCTTATAAACTTTCTAATAGAATAGTAGGTCTTGCATTAGTATACATTTTCTGAAGGGTATGAAATCTGAAACTGAAATGTCTAATTATTTTCTTACTTCAATATTTAACGATTTGCCACTAATTTGCCAGAAAACCACAATTTGATAAAAAATGGACCAACAATGTGATGCAAAAATATAAAATAGCCACACAATACAGCTGGGAAACTGTCAAAGAAGGGACACTTTTTAATATTAGCACTGTTAGCTTTAGCAGCTGATAAAATAAACAAATCTACATGAATTTCTGAAATAAAAGTAATCTATAACTCTGATTATCATGTTTTCTTCCAAAATTGACATTTTGCGGAGGGATTAGAGGGAGAGCAACATTCTGAGCCAAAATCAGGGGCAGTTGAGAGGATTGGATATACCCAATTCTATAAAGCATTTTGCACGTACCTCTCAACCTGTTAATGCAGGAAATCTGGACAAGGGCAAATATATTGGGGGACTATACAAACAGTACTAAAAATTGCTCTTGTATAAATTTAGTTGATAGAACAGGTCTTGCTTTCACATGCATCTTTCTGAAGGTTATGAAGTCTGAAACTCAATGTCTGTCATTATTTAGTGACATAATTCCTAAATGATTTGCCAGAAAACTACAAATTTTATGAGGAACAATCCAAGAAGAAGAAGCAAAAATCTATTCATTGTGTAAAAATCTGGGCAGTTGAGAGGTATAGATCAGCTGAGCCGGGGCTGTCTGAGTTTGCCATCCTTCCCCCCTCACAAAATCATGGTTGAATGGAGCCAAATCCAATGTCCCATTACTTGGCTATTTTGCCCCATTTACCATAAACACTGCAATGTGCATACTGCTTTACTTCTACAATGATTTGGATTTCACTTGAAAGTTTTATTTTGTATTTTACAGCACAAACACTAAAACATCTGCTAAACAAAGCAATGCAGTCTCACAATAAAAATAGACTTAGCATTAAAACTCTGCCCTTGAAACTCACATTCATTGAAACAGCAGTGAAATCCACATTCAAAGGAAATACATTTAGGTAGTATAAAGATTAACTTTGGGCTGTTTTCAAATAATAGGCCCCCTTGCACACAAAACACACGTGTTGTGTGATACACCTTCCTGGAATGTATTAAATTATATTCCTTGTATAATACAGTACAGTTATTAGAGGTTGTTTTAAATATATTGTTTTGAACATTTTTTCCAGTAAACAATGAAACAAAATGCATGCACCAATAATGACAATACTGCCCAATTGAGAACATTTCCATCATAAAAAAAGTCTTCTCAAACTTATCCAATCCACCAGTATCAGTAAATATGCACAAGCTTTGCAGAAGTAAGTCATCTAAATAATTCCACATTAAAGAGATCTGTAACTAATGAAGAGGTTGCTGCTAGCAAACAACTTTATATTTCATGGTTTCATCAAAAAATAAAGTGTCTGTTGCCCCTGAGGAATAAATGTGCTATATTACATTTAAAAAAATGATAAGCTAGTAATATTGCATTAGGAAAAGGATGGAAAACTGATAACAGGCTCATAGTTAGTGTCTTCGCAAAAGAGAACATTCTCAGTATGGCAGCATTCACCCCTTGTGGGAGTAGAATCCACAGCCTTCTGCATTAAAAGCAAGTACACAACCTGTTGTGCTATTAACAATGCAAGCAGACTCAACATAAGCAGCACTAAACTTCTCTTCCCCTGCAGCTCTCAGCTCCTTGTAAAATCTACTCAATACTCAACTGCATCTCAACTTCGCTTCACAAGTAATCTGGAAAAAGCCAAAATTGATGGCGGGGTCAAAAGCCCAAAAACCAGGGACACATTAAACATTGCTTGTATAATCTTGGAAAGTTGCTAGAATAAAATGCTGTGTTACCACCATACATTTCACTGTCCGGGTCCCTATGCAAAACAGTCAGAGCAACATATTACTATACCAAATCAGCTGCTTTCTGAAAGGGAGGAAGACTGAAACTTAAATGGCTATCATTTAGTGAATTCAGTTCTCACCATAGCTGTCAAGCTCTTAGCACAAAACAACTGGACAAACCCAGTAATGAGGGAATACAGCCCTCAAACATATTCAGTGAATTCAGTTTGTGCCATAGCTGTCAACCTTAGCACAAAAAACCTGGACAAAGCCAATAATGGGGGAATTTACTCCCAAAAATAGGGACAAATTTCAGATATTCATCTTATAAACTTAGAAAATTCCTAGAATAAAAGGTTTTGTGTTACTATGTATTTTCTGAAGAATATGAAGTCTGAAATTCAAATGCCTGTCAATTGTATTTATTTAACATTTGTTAACCAGGAAAGTCTAACGGAACAAAAACAATTTTCAGCAGAGGCCCAGGGAGAAATACTGCAGGCACATGTCTTTGCAAAATGGCAGGACACCAGAGCAAACCCACAGAGGAGATGCAGACTCCACACAGAAGGCACCCCAGCCAAGAATCAAATCAGAAAACTTGTAGCTGTGAGGCAACAATGCTACCACTGCACCATTAAATATTTAAGGAATTAAACATTCAGAAACCTGAAGTCTGAAATTCAAATGCCTGTCAATTTTATTTAACATTTGTTAACCAGGACATTCTGACTTGGAACAAAAAACAATTTTCAGCAAAGGCCCAGGAAGACATAATGCAGACACATGTCTTTGTAACATGGGAGGACACAAAAGCAAACCCACACAAACACAGGGAGAAGATGCAGACGCCACACAGAAGGCACCCCAGCCAAGAATCAAACCTGAGAACCTGTAGCTGTGAGGCAACAATGCTACCACTGCACCATCAAACATCTAAGAATTTAACTATTTAGAAACCACAGATGTTATGAGGAACAGAACAGGTCAAATATGAGGCAAAAATCTGCAAATTCTTTACAAATTATGATGGGTAGGGAATTCAGGCCCTTGCCACCCGCATAAAAGGTACAGGGTTCAAGCCTGAGGTATTCCCTACTACACCACCATGGGTTCTCTCTAGCCACCAGTATATAGCAACTGGGACATTTCACACACACACACACACACACACACACACACACACACACACACACACACACACACACACACACACACACACACACCTCTGCCATTGAGCAACACTCATCTTCATCTCTGCTGATGAGCAAATACATCAATTGAGCAACCCTGTAATCATGGTGCATGTTAGATATCCACCTTCATCGCCAGTGAACACATCCATTGAGCATACCCACCCTGTAATTGCACCAGTATATGTTAGCTGCTCGTGATTGGTCCAGTGCACCTTGTTAGCTGCTAAATGCACCTTGATTGGTCCAGCCTGCTGCTGCTGCAGTCCAGAGTGCCTCCATTCTGTGATGTCACCACCGCACAGACTGCTGGGCATCTCAGGGCAGAGATGCCTATATAGATTGAGAAAGTAGTCTGAGAGTGTTCCCCTGTATCTAGAGTATGCACGGAGTAATTACGGTAATGTGTTTCTTTACTTTTCTTTATTTTTGTTTTCTAGGTGGGAGGGCTGTAGTCCTGCAGTCCTATAGAAAGAGCCGCCCCTGTCCAAAACACACCCGAATCCACCTATTTCAAATATCTACTAGTTGAGGATCTATCCAAAAGCTGGCCCTGCTCCTGTGCCAAACCTGACTGACAAGACGTCTATAACTCTCTTACATATTGTCCACTCCTTTCCTCACTTTCTCCCTCTCCTCAATGTTACTACTACTTACAGAAAAAAAAGAAAGAAAAAACATACAAGGGAGATCTCAACTGTTCATAGCTATTATTTAATATCTACACTGTACTAATATTATTATTCTGACAGTGATCTATATTGAAATACTTGTGTGATTTTCTTTTTTGAAAATGTATCTACTAGAAAACAGTACTGAATACTTCTTTGTATAGACTAACTGGATGATGTGTATTCTGTGTCTTACTATATGTATACTATTGTACTAATTATTGCATTTTGCCTATATTTCTGTGGAGCTTTTCTCCTGAGGCCTATGCTGAAAAATGATTTCTGGCCCAGTCGGACCTTCCCGGTAAACAAATGCAAATAAATAAATAAATACAAAGAAAAAGTACAAAATAAACAGTTCATTGATGACCCAAAAAGTTTTGTAGAAAATTGGGAAACAAAGCTAAAGGAATGGAAAAAACATCAAATAAGAAGAAATAGACATAAGTTTGAGAAATATTTATCAAGACTGTGAAACAGAACAAAGAAGCTGAATGGATATAAAAATTTAAAGAAACACTAAGGAGTTCAAATGCAGAGGATATGAAACTGCATGAAGTAAAAATCAGAGTAACTGAAACAAAATTAAGAAAAGCTCCTGGCCCATATGCAGCACCTAATTTCTGGCTAAAAGCATTAACATCTTTTCAAAAAGTACGAAAGAGTAAGAATTACTTATATGGGCATCCTGAATAGAGACCATCCTGTTGAACAACAGGAAAAAAAAATGATACTCCTCGATACAAGTGAACCTGCAGGCCATCTTAAAAACTACAGACCAATAACTTGCATTTATTATGATATACAAACTATATATAGTAGAATTGATACAGACTTTATAGTTATTTAGAAAAAAAAACTCAAGCATAACAACAGAAGAAAAGGAAGTCATATGGAACAAAGGATCATTGGTTGCTAAATAAAGCCATAATAGAAAATCTTAAAAAGGGAAGAATCTAAGTATAGCATGATTAGATTACAAAAAAAAGGCAAAGTTTGACAGCATCCCACATTCATGGATAAAGCATTGCTTACAGATGTATAAAATACATCCTACATTGATCAATTATATTATAGTGACCATGAAACAATGACAAACCACTTTGCAGTTAAACCTTGACAAATGGCAAATTGTTATCCCAGAAATAACATTTCAGAGGAGGATATTAGAGTGATTCTTTGTCACCACTGCTGTTTTATCCTGCTCTTAAGTGATTAAGCTGTTTACTTAACAGATTAGATCTTGGATACAATATGGTTGGTTACAATATTGTTCCCAAAAAACAACATTGTTTCAAGACTCCTCATCTACTTTCTGTGGATGGCTTAAAAAACTGTATAGTTCATCAGACTGAGAGATGAAAGCACAACTGCAAGTGCTTTCCCAGATGATATAAGAATTTCTTTTTGTCCTGATAAATGTGCTAAAGCAACATTTAAACTATGAAAGTTGCAGTACCAAGAAAATATCACTCAGGGATACGAATGTGTTATGGAGGAACTTGAGTAGAAGGGAGTATATACATATTTTGGAATTGATGATGGTTTGGCAATAAAGCATGAACAAATGTGAATAACACTCAGTAAGGAACACTTCAGAAGGCCGAAACTGGTATGGAAAACAGCCTTGACATCTAGGAAAAGTCCAAGTTATAAACCAATTTGCTTAGTATAGCATGCATCCAGCTTATTTTAAGTGCAGTCTGAATGTCTGTTAGAAAGGATGCACTGTTTAAGAGAAATGGGAGAAGGTAAATAGTGACAAGAGGCTTTTGATGATATTGCTAAGGAAGTGTCTATACCTGTAGAGCATTCCCAATTTTTGCTGATCCTTTTTTATATCATTTTCAACATGCAGGACAAATTTAAGGTTATCATCTATAATCACTGCAAGATGTGTAATAAGGGAGAATACTTCATTTTCAGTTTTGTTTAGTGAAAAATTTTTGAAATTCACTTTATTGTGTTTATGTAGTGTGGGGAAAATAGCATTAACTTTATTTTTGAGGGTTGAGTAGTAGCTGGGCATTATGCAGCCATTTCTCAACTGAGGAAAAAGCTTGTTGTTGTTGTTTGTCTTTTGGCTTTTTCCCGGTTAGGGGTCACCACAGCGGAACTTCGGTCCGCTAATGATTGGCAGTAGATTTTCACAAACACCAAGGTAGCAGCTCGACATTCAACCTTCAACGAAGGCACACCCATTTACGCATGTCTTTCAAATGCCAACCCAACCACAGGGAGGACATGCAGACTCCACACAGAAGGCACTCCCACACTCCAGCTGAGAATTGAATGGGAGAACATCTTGCTGTGAGGCAACAATGCTACTGCTGCACCTCCGCGGAAGTACTGATACGGAAAAATGAGGCATGTTGTTAGATGCACATATAAGTGACTGGACCTACAGAGTTATAGAGATCTTGATAAACAAAAGAAAGATTATAAGGAGAAGGATCAGATGAGAAGGAAAGAAATATGGAAAGTGAGAAAATATCTGGCAAGAAAAGACATCTCCTGAAACAACCCCATGTCAAACAGGATTTAATGCAGGAATGGTTGTAAGGAGAGGTGAGTTGAAAGAAGAAATGTTAGTAATGGCACCCCAAGATAGTGGATTGCATACAAATTGCCTTATGAAGTCCACTGAACATGTGGCAGAAACATGCAAATGTAGGTTATATAAAATGAACTGGAAAGAGTTGCACATCTTGTTGCTAGTTGTGATACACTTATTGCAGAGGCTTTATATACTGAAAGGCACAATAATGTGACAAGACTGTTGCATTGGGGATTGCGCAAATACTAAAATATAAAAGTAGCTGGGAAACATGAACCACAAAGCATTACAGAGAATGATGAAGTGCACATCATATAGGATGTACAAAAGCATGAAAACCAGATTCATGAAAAAAGACAAAAGCTGCATTGATCATTGAGACATAAAATGATAAAATATCAGGATTTACAGGCAGAAGTAAGACTAATGTGTAAGAAAGATACTTAGACAGTTTCAACAGAAGTAGGCGCCATGGGTGTAGTAAAGGATTTACAGTTGTACTTAGATATCCTACCAATACATGTAACTCCAGATGAATTAAAGGAGGCTGCAATTCTGGGCACATTACAGGTGCTGAGAAGAGTACTTTTGGCTAACAACAGAGACTGAAACAATACTAATTTCATGAATTCTAATAGTATCCTGACTTACGAATAGGTTCCATTCCCATCGTGGTATTAAGTACCCAAAATACTTTGATAAATTAAAATGGGAAAAGCAATAAGCATGGGACAAAATAGGCATCTCACAGGCATTTGCCATTCACACCCCACAGAGTTACAACTCGGAAATTTTTTACTCACTATGCCACATATCAAGCATTTCTTTGTGCTGTAGAGTGCAAACACACACACACAAACACACACACACACACACACACACACACACACACACACACACACACACACACACACACACACACACACACACACACACACACACAGGAGTGTGAAAGCCATCTCCAAATGATGGACATGCATACCTCAATATGCATTTATACCACTCAGTCAACTGCCATGTAGAATGTGAGCATAGGGGCTGCATCATAAACTTGTTGTCTCAAAACCCAGAAAGCAGTCATGATACCACTGGCTGACATTGCAGTGCTCAATAATATGCATTTGTGGTTGGAAATATACTACACAGATTACTGCTTGATAATGCTGGATATGGACTAGAACTATGGCTACTGATACCCTTACAGTTCCCCCAGACACTTGCCCAGGAAGCCCAAAGTCATGCACTCTGTCATGGTCAGATCATCACTGAATGCAGCTGTGGGCATCTGAAAATGTATTTCCGCTGTTCGGGAAGCTCTTGAAAAACAATTCAGTACAGACCCATAAATGTCTGCCATATGTTTATACCCTGTTAAAGACTGCATATCATATCTCTGTGGAATCTGTAAACATGTCCAAGGTATGAAATTCAAGAGAAGGAGTATGATGTACCACCAACATCCCCATAACAGATGCAGATCAGGTTCACCAACAATGAGCACACTAGATGTGGGGTTCAATTACTGCACAGGCCATGGGCTGAAGGAAGATTATGTAGCTGAAGGGAAATGTTGGTTTTGCTACAACAAAAACCCATAGCCTGGTTCTGACAGGCAAGGATCTGTCCAATGGCAAGGAGCACTATCCCCCCAATGTCCAACTACCATAGGAGTCCCACAAGGCTCTATACTGGGCCCACTTATCTTTTCTATTTTCACAAACAACTTGAATAGCTCTACCCAGCATGGCACACTTATTCAATATGCAGATGATTCAACCCTGATCTTCACTGCCTCATCTCAAACCATTTTACAGCAACTTACCCAGGAAACCTTTAACTCTGTAAAAAAACTGGATCTCAGATATCCAACTAATCCTAAACCCCAATAAGACAAAACTACTACTATTTTCCCCTAACAAATCAAAAGCTGTCCTCTCCTTTTCCATCACTTCTAAAAACGGCACTACCATCTCCCCTTCTGACCACTCCAAACTTCTTGGTATTGAAATTGACAACAATCTTCACTTTGATATCCACATCTCACAAACCGTCAAATTTGTTCACAAAAAAATGGGCACACTATACAGGCACAAAAATGTTCTCTCACACCAAGCAAGTCTCACCCTTGCCCAGAGTCACCTTCTGTCCACACTACTGTACACAGCACCTATTTTCACCCACATTAGAAAAACTGACCTGAACAAGCTAGAATCCTCTTACAATAAGATAGCCAAGTTTGCTACAAACTCCAGTTACAGAACACATCCCGGTGTTGCACTAAAAGAACTAAAATGGCTAAAGTTACCACAACTACTTAACTACCACCAGCTAGTTACTGCATATAACATCCTTAAGTACCCTGAAAAAAAAATCTATATCCAATCTTCTTACCCATTCCACTGCAAATCGGCATCTCTGATCTAGTGACAAATCTCTCCTCAACATCTCAAGGACAAACAACACTGCAGGCAAAGCGCTCTTTTCCCACACCATTGCTAAAAAGTGAAATTCCCTCCCCCATTCACTGACCACTGCATCTACCACCCCACAATTCAAAAACTCCCTCAAATCACATCTACTAAACACCTGGTTATGTCCTTGTATCACTTAACCTTTCCTCTCCCATCTCCCCCCCTTATTTTTCCAACTTCCAAGCTACTCACTTTAACCCTCTACAGTATTAAACCCAGCCAATAACTCTGGCTATTAGTTGCTACTTCTCATAGCAGGTGATTGCTCTTCTTTTGGTCACAATCATTATACACCTGCACATTAAATGGAATTCCTGACTGTTTTTCCTGGAAAATGTCTTTTTCCAATTTATTTTATATATTTTCAGTATTTGTCTGACAAAATGTCTAACTCCATGTTGTATTATTTAAATGACCTTTGTATAACACTGTATAAATTTGCTTCTCTTGTTATTTTTTTTTTGTAACAATGTTTTGTAGCTTTTCTCCCTGGGCCTCAGCTATAAATGGACCTGGTCTAGTTGGAATTTCCCAGTTAACAAATGTAAAATAAAATAAATAAAATACTGAGTTGCAACTGTATAATATGGAAGTATAGCATAGGTATCATATCTATGTAATGATAGTAATGCAATAAAAGACTGGACAATTATACAATGTGTTATATAGTGTAGTGTTAGGAATGGATCAGAACAAAGTTGTCATAACTTCTTAAATTAAAGACACAGGAAGAGTATGGATGCACATAAGTCAAGGCATCATACATGTGCAGGTAAAACTGCATACCAAGCACCCCACCACTGAACAAAGGTGGAAGACAGGTCGGCCTGCAATATATGTATATGGTTTTGTCCATGCACACCCCTGTTCCCCACCAGAGTTAGAGAAGCACAAACACTCTCACTTAGACTTTGGCTGGACATGTCTTGGCAAATGAAGTGACTGTGAATCTGCAGATGAAGTCTCCAGATATTACAGGGATGATGGTGTAGCTGCAGGTGTCTTTGACTTAGGCAATATTAAGGTAGTAATAAAGGGGACCTTGCTTTTATCTGTGTCTAGGTGGTGGGAATCCAAGAAAGCTGTTTCTGGACAACAGAGGAAAACAAAAACACCAGCTCAGTTGTGCATTCATGTATTTCCTGGCACAGCCTTCTAAATCTATCAACACAATGTGTCATGTGCTAAATGGTGTTAATAACTGAATGAGGTCAACATTCCTTTGTATTAACCTAACACATGCAGCATTGATGCTCTGCTGTAGGATGCAGCCAATAGCATGCATGCTTTAAGCAGAGAGAGACTGTGCCTGCAGGCTGATGTAGAGTTACTGCATATGCCAGTCTAAGGATTCTGCAGCATTGACATCTCCACACCTTGCCTAGGGGATCCTATGAGACCAGTAATTGCTGCACAAATGCCACAACCACACCTGCTTGCTGAGATGCTGGGCCATCAGCCATCAGTCCACCATCCACTTCAGACAATAAAGTCAGCACTAGTGTATACAGACACTAATTCAGGAGAGATGCCCATCTTTGACCAATGTTTGATTGCCCTCATCCCCATTGACCCACACCATCTCTATGGTGTCAAGACAGCAGAAGCAGCACGGTGTAGATGCCTGCTTTAATCACTGCTGCTTCCTGTTCTAAATGCCCACCATCATCAGACTCACAAATAAATATCAGTGTAATCCACAGGCTCCCCCATCTCTAGCCATATAAGAAGCTTCAGCAGCAATAGAGGATGTAGAGACTGTTCCTCCATAACTGACGGTGTCTGTCTTAATATATCATGGGACAATGTTTTTCTGAGGCAAATGAGCCAGATCCTGTGAAAAGCAAAATGTATCAGTGTGACCCTGACCCACAAAGAAATACTCTACATTTGTATAAAGAAATATAAATACTCGGCTGCACAGATGTACCAGTCTTAATAGGGATAGTTGCTGAATGCAGAATACCACCACATATCCAACCCCAAAAGGAAACATGCAAAGACAATATATATAGCAGTAATGTACTGTATGATAAGGTACTTAATAGTTAAAAACATGATCATTAGGAAGCAGTGGTGGCATTCACCCATATCCCACAAGACACCTACATTACCTACTATGCCACTACTGAGTAACACCTCTGACACCACAGTCATAGATACCGGAAGCATTTACTCCTCATTTGCCAGCAACAGAGTATGAATGTTTGGCATGTCTGCTTAGTTCAGAGCTGTCGGAAGCACACCTACCCAGTTCTTTGCCTTGTCATGCATGTCAGTGACTCTCTCCCTTCATTTTGAATATTAAAATCAAAAACATTCACATTTACTGCATCCCAGTACAAACATATAGCATTCAGCATAATAGCAGTTTCCTTCAGTGTGAATTTAAGCTTTCTCTTTTTACTTGACACTACAAAAACGACACACCTGCACAAACACTGTCTTAATGATTGCTACATATCACACATGCTAGCATAATATAATAGTGCAAATGAACAAACAACTGCATGTATCTGTGTGTCTATATGTGTGTTAGATATATTATATATAAATCTGATAGATTTGCTCTCTCTCTTCCCTGCCTGTTAAACGTTGCAGTTCACTGCAGTACATAGATATATTGAGACAACAATGCAGTATAGGTGTTATGTATCTATCATGCATACTTAAGACATGCACTGCTAGAACAAATAGAACAAGTAATAGCGCAACATGCAGACATAAATGGTAGTCATTATGCTGGCAGGTGAAAACCTCTGCCAACCTTGGTAGGTCTCTTCATTTTGTTGTCATCTGGAAGACACAAATAAGAGGTTTATATGCATTGTGTAATATCATACATCTGCTGCCTGTGTGTGTGTGTGTGTGTGTGTGTGTGTGTGTGTGTACATATATATATATATATATATATATATACATATATATATATATATATATATATATATATATATATATATATATATATATATATATATATATATATGTACATACACACATACGCACACACACACATTGCACATACACACACCGTGCTGACCTGGTGGGGCCATATCCTACATGAGATCTTGCTCCAGCATGTCTGCAGCTGCTCAAGGTCTAGCAGACCATATTGGACAAGTGATGCAGGAGCTGCTCCACACTACTTGGAATCTGCATCAACCTAGTAAGTTTAGACTCTGTTGTGAATCTTACATCTGGACTGTATCTACCTTGAGACAAGAGGACATGCTCAAAATGCATGTCAAAGAAAGGGAGGAAGAGGCCTCTGAAAGAAGTACCCTCAATTACATACCAAAAAGGCAAACTGGCAGTTCACTGCATTGATACATAGCGTGCATCTTGCAATTGTAGTCATCATTAAAGAAGCAGATTGTATATTAGGAACATGTGCATATAGCTGCAAACTGTCATGCTACCTGTCAGACATTATTGCAGCCACTGTTGATATTGTTACTGTGTCTTTTTGAGCATAATAGCATGATGAGTCTATACATAGTGGTAGGCATCATGTATGCACTTATGGCATTATATATGTTGTATTATACAATGACCCCCCCCATTAATATTCCAAAACGTGCAGGTTGATTGGTCAGTGTGCCCATTGTAAATCCAACTTATACTAATGGGAAAAGGTCTGGTCACCCGGACTTTTTCCATTAGTATAAGTCTTTACTTTTATTTGCGTTAGGCAGCAACGAAGAATGGAAGAGCTCTGTTGCTGTAATCTCGCTATGTTAGACGAGTTTAACATAGCGAGATATCTTAAAACAAAGCAACGGAGATATTCCTTTCTCCATTCCTTTTTTTAAAGCTGTCTCGTTATGTTTAACATAGCGAGACAGCTTTAACAAAGGGAACAGTGATCTTCTTTTCTCCGTTGCTTTTTTTAAAGATATCTCGATCTGTTAAACTCATTTAACATAGCGAGACAACTTTAAAAATGTAAAGGAGATCCTCCTTTCTCCATTGCTTCCTCTACACACAGCTCTGATGTACTGTGCAAGCATACACATGCGCAGTACATCAGAACTGCTCCAGGATACTGGACAGCTGTGGAAGCGCAGCAGAGAGGCGTTATACAATGCCATTATTTAAAAAAGTAAGTATTTTTTTTCTTAAATAATGTCATTGTATAATAGCAATAACCCACTTCTGGGTGTGGGTAATGCTGGATTTACCCACAGTTATCTTTATTTGGCCACTCGGGCTTCGCCCTCCTGACTAAACCACACCAACCGTGGGTATATCTAGCATTACCCACACCCAAGCATGGGTTATTGCTTAAGTATTATGGTGTTGTTTTGCTTTGCATTATGATGGACATGATCGATTGTTGCTATCACAGTACTGGGTGTACTTTCCCACTATAGATGCTGCACTGGCACCCAACTGTCTGGTGGTGTGATTCATGAATGTTTAAGACATAGAATCTGTTATTTTATGTACAGATGCTCTGTACTGTATTTAAGTCTCACAAGCATGCTCATTCATCAATGATCATTGGATTGTCCACTCTTCTGATGTGGGGATTTTTGACATTACAGAGTGGTGCATATTCAATGTATTTCATTATAACATTACTGAGTAAAGCATTTTGCATGTCTGTGTATTTGTCATATTAATGCACTAAACAATAAGTGTTCATTAGCCTGTAAGCTTTATTTCATGTGGAAGAGATAACAGAATCTCTGTCATGTTCAGAGTTAGAGCAATGCTCATCAAAAATACAAAAGCAGAACACAAAATTAATGTATTAGCAAATAAGGGTATGCTCTCAGACATGCCTGGGAGTACTAGTTAATATAATACATGGAGTGTAATTTGGACTCCAACCTCAGAATACAGAATATCACTGTCAGAGAAACAATCAGCTAACAAGTTTATTCAAATGGTGCTCAAATTAGCAGTTATAGAAGAATCACTGAGTGAATAGAACATCATAAAAGTACTAGCTCCAAAGCCTGATGGAATCATCATACAAATTAATGCTTGATACCTATCCCATGTGCAGAGTTCAGAGTTGACAGAGAACCTATGAAAACTAAGATACTTACATCAGACTTGAAAATAAAGGTATTGGTAGATACCACTTTCTCCAGATGGTAAAGAATAAAATCAGCTTTGCATGCTATGGAGCTTTGTTGGATTGAAAGGTTCTACCATCTAGCCTACACAGAATTCCAGCTAACACTTTTCAGAGACTTAAAAATGCTTCTGCTAACCTCAATGACACAGTCATCCATTCAAAGGACTGGGTCATCATTTAATAAAATTGCAGGCTATATTTTAGACTCTATATGACACGAAGGTTTGATTGTGCATGTTGAAAAAAAGAGTAAGCTGGGCTTGTTTGAAACCAAATATGTAGAATCCCAAAAGGGGATCCAGATGTAGAAAACATTAAGGTGATAAGAAACTACCATATACTTCCACTAAAATACAGGTGAAGACTTTTCTTTGGCTACCATGATATTACAGAGAAGTTATTCAGAATTTTGAATCTGTTACTTGCCGTTTGACAGAGTTCAATAAAGGAAAATGTCATATAAAGTGAAATGGTCTACTGAGGCAAATAGAGTATTTAAGGAAAATAGAACAAGAATATAGTACTCTAAACCAGTGGTAGTAACTCCTGATTTCACTTAGGAACTTGCCCTGTGTACATATGCATCAAAGGCAGGTCTGAGAGCAGTGCTGTCTTATGATAATTTATCAATGAAATTAAGCATTTCTCAAAACAGGAATTCAGCCATAGAGAAGGAGCATTTGGATGTAAAGCAGGTCTTTTATTCTTTTAATTATTCCCACTAGGCAGGTGCTTCAACCTGGCGGAATCATTAAAATGGAAATAAAAACGTATCCTGCATGAATCTCTCTTTCTGTCACTTCCCCTGTCCTTTTACGTATGGATCATAGCAAACAGAAATCCAGTGGGTTGTTTAGGTCTTATAGACCAAAGTTCTTGTTGCTTTACCAAAAAGGTATGCTTGAAACATCTTGTGTGTTTGTAGAACAGGACATAGGATTTTAAGTGTGCCTTGTGTCTGTACAGTTCACACAACAATGAAGCTAAGAATTAACTGTATTACTAATGATCGTTTCTTTTTTTTTTTTACTCAAATAATTTTTATTTCGTTTATAAAGAAAAACAGTAAATTTAGATTACAATTCAATAATAATGAATAGAACAATAACGTTATTTACAATATTTACAACTGGCCCAATGAGAAAAAGTAAAAAAAAAGGACATTCAATAGATGGAAAAAAGAAAATTTTTTTTTTTCACAAATCAACAAAATTCTATGTCTCTTTGATCTCATATGATAGAGACTGTATCCACTTGTGTCATTCCAATAAGTGAAATTATTTTGTTCCAAGGGTTATTTGTCCAACTTCTGGGAAAAATTATTTCTTCCTTGACTTTTATCTCCTTTTGCGCAGTCTCTTTTAGTAAGAACAAAAAGTCTTCAAAGCATGGAGAGGTAGTGGATTTCCATTTCCTTCTGATACACTTTCTGGCTACAGCCAAAATATTCCATAAAAGATATTGATCTTTTTTATTCATTACTACTGTTTCATCAACATTCAGAAAAATTAGACATTTTGTCAAGACAAATGAATCAGTAAAAATGGCTTGGAGAAATTTACCAATTTCATCCCAATATTTTTTAATGCAGTCATAAAAAATATGTAACCAATCTGCTTCACATCTTAAAGAACATCTCCAACAAATAACATTTTGTGAATAATTGAATTTAGCTATTTTGCTAGGAGTGTAAAAGGCTCTATGCAAAAATTTCCCAGTAAAAAATTTCCAAGTTTGAACATTATAAGTTAGTTTGATGGAATATAAGAAGTTATTTTTACAATCATTTGAAAGATTTGTTGATAAACCTTTAGTTATAAAATTCCAAATGTTTTGATCAGTTTTAATCTTATAGACTATTAGAATTTTATATAATTTTGAAATTGAATTTGACCAGTTATAATTGTTATAGTTCGATTCATATACATAGTTTATGAATTTTGGTTTAGATTTAAAGGGTGAATCATTAATAATTCTGCATAGATCTTTAGAATAAAGTAATTTTTTTGGAGATTTATCCAATCTACATTTGTTATATCAAATTTGTTTATGGCTTGATGGCTACTTAATACTTTGAGGTTGTTTATACATTGGATCCAGCATATAAAGTTTTTAGATTCCCAATTAACATGCTCAATCATGAATTTTATTTATACATTTTTTTGAGATATTAAATTGAATTAATAATTCAAACCATAGTTTTATGTCAACATTGGAGTTTATGAAAGTTCTAAATAAATTATAGATATAATTTAAGTATTTTAGATTGGTGGGTTTTGAAGTATTATTTTGAAAATTAACACATGTGCCAAAATATATTCTTGTGATTATTCAATGATAATTTTTTTGTTAATTTGTTTTCATTTAAGAAAAATAACCATATGCAAAATTTTCCATGCAGAAGAGAAGTTTGGGTTTATCCAATTCAAAACTATTTTAAAGATAGAGGCTTTGATGTATGTCTCTATATCTGGAAAGTTAATTCCTCCTAATTTCCATGGCCTAATATGATGAAAAAAAGCAATTCTGCTCTTTTTTGGGTACCATAGAACATTTAAAAGAATTTTATGTATTTCTTTTAGAATTTTTTCTATTTGGAATTATGGGTATAGCTTGAACTATATAATTTATTTTTGGAAGTAATATCATTTTTGTTAACTGCAATCTATTATCAAGTTTTAAATGTAATTTATTCCAATTTCCTATATGTGTTCTTGTTGAGCTTAAAATTTTATTATAATTTAGAGTCAGAGGAGTATTTATTTTATCAGATAAAATAATTCCTAAATATTCTAAAGAAGAGACTCTTTCTCCAAGTATATGACATTCTCTCTAGTGAAAGTCCTCCTTTCTGTTTAGTAAGATATGCTTTGATTTGGATTTATCAAAACAAAGACCAGAATTAATAAAAAAAATTCACTTGTATGTCTAACTCCTGTATGGATTCTTCATTTAGAGATAAAGTGAGTAATATATCATCAGCAAACAACATAATCTTAGAATTAAATTGATTATAAATATTTAATCCCTTAATTTTTAGATCTATATGTATTGTTATCGTAAATAGTTCTATTGACAAGGCAAATAGGATGGGAGATATAGGGCAACTTAGTTTAGTACCCTTAGCAATTTTGAAGGCTTCTGATGTGAACGGGCCCAACTTTACATAGGCCAAATTATCTTTGTATATATTCTTTATCAAATTAATAAAATTTAAAGGAAACTCAGAAAGTTCTAAGATTATAAATAAATAATCCCAATTCACTGAATCAAAGGCTTTTTCTATATCTAATGTAATGATGAGAGCTTCTAGATTATCCCCATTCAATATGTCAATAAAAGTTAGAATTCTTTGTATAATGTCATAAGTATGCCTGCCATGAATAAAACCTGTTTGGTCTTCATTTATGACTTGACTCAAGGATTTTTTAATTCTATTAACTAATATATTCATAAATATGTTGTAATCATTATTGAGTAAGGAATTTGGTCTATATGAACTACAGAGGGAAGAATCCTTGTTCTCTTTTTTATTGGAGTAATTAATGAATACCTCCAGGATGGTGGAATTATGTTTTGAACTTGTACTTTGTTTAGAGTCCTATGAAGCAAAGAAATTGCTGAATTTGGAAATATCTTATATAATTCCATTATTATACCATCTATTCCTGGTGATTTGTTATTTTTACACTCTCTAATTTTGTCATTGCTTTGAGAGAGATTTGTTTTTCAATATCGATTTTTAATTTTTCAGATATTTTATTTATTATGATAGTGTTTGTTTTTAATCCTACAAAATTAGATTTATTTTTATTATTTCCATAATGGTAAGCATAATGAACTTTAAAAGCTTCTAAAATTTCAGTTATATCTGACACTTTTTTATTACCTTTCCCATCATGGACAATATCTGTAATATTATTTTCCATATTTTGCCTTTTTATTCTCATTGCTAAGTTGTGTAATTGGTTTGGAGATACTGAGTGCGAACTAAATTTTAATTTTTCCAGTGCCAAATTTGTCTTATGAGTTAGGATTTCATTGTATTTTTTATTTAATTCCTCAATTTCTTTTTTTTTTTTTTGCCTGAGGACTACTTACATCAGAGATGTTTGTATTAATTTCTATTTGTTTTTGAATGTTGTGCATTTCTGATTCCCATTCTTTTGTTTTCCTGTTGAACCAGGATATAATTTTACCATATAAAAGGCCTTTAAAGTATCCCATAATATTATATTATTTGTATCATCAGTGCGGTTTGTTTCTAAAAAAAATATTAAATTTCTGACTCTAACAATGGCTTACATTGTTTTAATTTAGTAATGTAAGCTGGTATTCTTGAAGTGAAATTTAATCTTTTAAAATCTATTTGAAATTTAAGGATTAGAGAGTTATGATCCGAGAGAGGACATGGAATAATAGAAAATTGTATTATTTTCCTTTTTAAATCTGGAGGTATAAATATTTTATCTATTCTTAATTAAGTGTTGAATCTGTAATCATGATGAGTACAATAATGAGTTAGATTCTTTAAACTTAAATGTATCAATTAATTTTAAGTTTTCTGTCCATTTCTTGAGATATTTTCCTGTGGAAGTGAGATGAAGGTTTCTTTTATTAGTTGTCTCTGAGTTATCTATAATACAGTTAAAGTCTCCCCCTATTATTAATATACCCTTATTTACGTTATTAATTAATTCTATTTGCTTTTTAACTGAGGATATTCCTTTTCCAGGAATCCAATATACGTTTATCAGAGTCCACATTCTATTCTGAAATCTTATTATTACAATTAATAATAGCCCCTCTTTATCTTCATAGTTGTGAATAATCTGAGGATTAGCCACACTTTTTCTCCAAAGAATTAAGACTCCTCTAGTTTTTTTTTTTTATATGAAGGATGAGATAGAATTAAGTAGTTATTAGGTATCCAAGTAAAATTATCATCAGTTTTAAAATGAGACTCTTGTAGGAATATAACTTGTCCTTTTTGTAATTTTAGATATCGTAGTAAATTTGATCTTTTCATTGGACTATTTAAACCATTAATATTTTGAAGAAAGCAATGTTATGTCTGTCATTTTTATAGATAATTATATTATAATTTTGGAAAGCGACATTGTTATGGTTCTTTCATCGTTGAAGATTTGTGAAAATATACTTTTATTAAAGAGTATTAGAAATTGAATGAACTTTTCTTTGATAATTTAACAAATATTTCAATTTGGGACAAATAAAGTAGATAATGAATAATGAAGTAACAACACATTTTATTTGAATAAATAATAATTTTACTAAACTATTCCACAAACATGGAGTGATTAACACTTCTAATCTGAGTGAACTAGTGAGTTCAGTCAGATTATCCCTCAAGTTTGCCAACAGCATGGGAAACGACATGAAAGGTTGAGCTCCATTTATTGAAATTTTGAAGCTATCTAAAAATATTTAAATTTAGTGAAAGAGCATTTCAAACATTGAAACTATATTCTTTGAAAAATCAGCTCATCAAAGTAATTCATCTTTTACTCAGAGTTAAAGTGATAATTTGATTAGCATTACTCTTATAATAATGATAGTATGGGGATGAAATATTCAAAGCCAATATAATATTCTAATAATTTCTATTTTATATGAATTTAAGAGTTGGTAACAATAGGAGTATTTCATAGTATTAAGCATGTGGGAAGATTTGTAACTTATTATATGTTTATAGGTATGAAGCAATCAGTGAGTGCTTTAATATCTATATCAACATTTACTCAGTAAATAAAGTGTTAAAATTAGAGTTTTAATCATATTTGTTCTAATTTTCTTCAAACTTCAAGTATGTTTCTTTATTGCAAATGATCTTTAGACTAACAAAACCTTTTATCTATCATAGCACTTGTATATTTTGTCAATATAAGAAATAGTATAAGCCAAATTTTTAGAAAATTTATAATACAATAAATACAATAAATAATTTGTTTAAAGAAAGATAAGTTACTATTTGAACAGATGAGAGAGTGCTCAATAAAAATTAATTAATTGTTATTGAAAGTGAGTTTCATCTTAAATTTCTGATTCCTTTATATCTTCTAATTCAGTTATACAGTTAATATATCACATTGAGAGTTAAAAGTCTGAACATATTTATGCTTATTTTTGTTTACAATAGAGATTTTAGCCATGCTAAATATGTTAACAATCACATTGGAATTAGTCATTCTTTTCTTATGTTAAAAACAATAAAAGTAATAATTCAATGTTTTGTTTATACTTCACTCTATTAACATCTTACAATATGAGTGAAGAGCATAAACTTTTAGCTTAAATATTCGCTTGTTAATAAATAACTTTATATCATGTAAATTACCAATTTAAAATTAAATT
Organism: Protopterus annectens; assembly: GCF_019279795.1. Taxonomy (NCBI): domain Eukaryota; kingdom Metazoa; phylum Chordata; order Ceratodontiformes; family Protopteridae; genus Protopterus; species Protopterus annectens. Next base: position 221,182,274 of record NC_056743.1, read on the forward strand.
CATATGTTCAAATTCAAAACATTTTACTTAAGATACATAGGTTAGTTCACTGTTTGTGTGGACATTTCTGTTCCATCATCTGGTTATAAATAAATGTCCAGGTAATAATAATCTCAAATTTATGATAGCAATAGCAATACATTCTTCTTCTTTTTTTTTTAGTAATATCCATTTTCCAATTGGAAATAATTCATGACTTATTCTTTAGTAAATAACATATTCAGGTTTATTGTATATATAAATATGTAACCCATTCAACTTGAAGGCCAACTAATACCTTATATTCAATAGCAGTTACTTATGTGGTTGCTTATGATTAACAAAATCTTTTTATATCTTGAAATACAAGTCAGAATGGATAAAACTGATTGAAATCACTCCATAAATATTATTCTAGAAGATTGAGAAGGGCAGATAACTGACTGTCTTGACCATCAAATAGTTTAAGGTCTTCCACCTTTCCATTTCACAGCTATCAAACCATAGATCACATTGTCTATTTAGAATGTATCATAGGACAAGCCATTTAAGTCCCTCACTATATATTGTGCTACATATAGTTTAACTTCCCAAAGTGTCCTTAGTTTTTTCTGAAATGTTTAGGATTTATTAATCATGTAAAGCCGTTCACCTCTTATGTGTTTTTTCTTTTTTTTTTTTCCTCCCTTTTTTGTGACTCACTTATCATTTGACATGGCAGGAATCTAGTTAGCGTCTTACAATTATTGTCATTTAAATTAAAAGGAAAAAACAAAGAAGCATGTTAATACCATAAACAGAATGTGATTACTGTGTACCAGTCTACTGCTGTTTCTCTGACAGTGGCTCTAACTTATATGCACAGTTTTTATTTTTCTATGTTTGCTGATTTTTCAATAGCATTAAAATTTCTGTACATTCACTTTAGAATAGTAATTACTAACTTTCCCACCTAATCTGCCAAACTAAACCCATATGAAAGGGCACTGCTTCTTTTTCCCACCCCTATCTTTCCAACCCAATCACTGGGGATAAGTTTCTTCACCATTCAACTCAGATACAGGCTCTTAATTCTTCTAACCATTGGTTTAAGTAAGTAGTTACTCTCTTCCAAAACATTTGATACAGTAGAAGTTTAACCAGTTATAAATATTGTTTTCCTTTTTCGAAAGGCAACTCCTTTGGTTGACGTTAATAACATTTGTATCTCTGTTCTTACCAAGTGCGATAACATATGGAATATGTATTACCCTACCTGTCTTCATTTTTGGGATGGCAGTTCCTTCCCACTCTCTAGTTCTTTCTCTGTTTTGTCTCTATGTTCTAGTCTTATTTAAAGAAGGCTGCAACTCATTTGTGTCTCTTATGGTTGTAATCATTCCTGATCTGAATCTAGATTTTGAGCCAAATGAAGCAGAAGTACCTACAGCATAATTCATTCATTCCTCGGCAGTTTTAGTGTGTATTGAAACACTTGTTTGTATCCCTAGTAATTGCCACATTATTCTCTCTAAGAGCTGACCTGACTATTACCTAGCCATTCATTTAGCCAGTCATTGATTATAATGCCCCCTTCAATGTGAATTTGCCCAGACACGCAAACTGAAATGTCCACAAAAAATACCTTACTAAAAGAAAGCAGTGCCTAAACAAAATGTCCTACATGGACAGACTGAGAGCCATATCACTTTACTATGAGTTTTACAGACCGCTAATAGTCGAGCTATGTCTGGCATACAGGGCATCCTGTGACCCAGTTACTGAAATATTTACTACATGCCAGCTGACAACAGAAGTACTGTGTCTATTAGTCATTACCTATCTCCACATTTATTTTGTATACATAGCTGTGGAATTCTTCTGACAATCCCTTTATATATATATATCTTTTTTTTCTACCTGAATATGTATAGTAATATACCTCGCACTAGCAATTATTTCAGAGAACCAAGTGCCTTTGTTAGATGGATTTCTGTAGGTTTAGCCATTTCAAAATAATCAAGATAAGATGCTTCTGAGTGAGCATACCTTTACATTTAGAAATAACCAGTAGTTGAATAATAGTGTTTCTTTTAGCACTAGAATTCTTTTATATTCCTTTCAGAATTGAAGTATAATTACAGTTCTCATGCACATCGCTAACAACATTAATCAAATGCCTTTCATTAGAGAGCAGTTCACAGTTGCTAGATTAGATTAGAACAGTGCCTCTTCCTCAATTAAGTCAGCAGTGTAATTATTATTAATGGTATCTGTCATGTGTTCAGCTGTCGTTTCCCTAGTTTTCATATACATTTTCTGACTGAGTATTCTGTAAATCTTACTGCTCAAAACAAACAGCGGTTAATGATAAGCTCACATGATGCTAACTTTCATGTTTATGGAGCTACTTTGGCAGTGAGGAGGGAGTTTTTAATAAATGTATGTCGAACGGATCTTAAGTATAACTAAATTTAATCTTCACATACATTAACAGCCAATCCCACAAGTAAAGCAGCTCCCACAAGATAACTTACACTAAAACACAATACCATGAAAGAGACTAAGCAGCCCTCGTGTAAAATCAGCTGTCAGATACGAGACGTTTTCATAAAGAAGACAAGCATTGAATAACGTTTTGGAGAAAGGAAACAGGAACAACCTGTGCTTTCTGCACTATATAATACAGTTTCCTTCCCACCCATTAACTATCATCCAGTCTATGATTCAGAAATCCTGTTGCTGCAGTAGAAATTAATCTTCAAAAAGACTGCTGTTTGGATCAATGTTCGTTTGTTCATTTTGGCTGTCAAGATAACCACTGTGGGAGTGTGTGAAGCACTCAATTCATGGACCAAAAAGGTATTCTATGATTTCAACCTGCAACATGTTTCAGATATAACAAATAGAATGCCAGACCATTTTAGTGAAGATAAAGAAGCAATAACATGACTAGAGAGCTCGAGATTATATTTTAAAGCAGTTTTAGCCACTAATGGCTCTTTAGAATTTTAAACTGCTAGTAAGTGGATTTCTTTAACGTTTTCTCTCATACTTGTGGGAAAATGGTAAAAAATATTCAAGAAGTGTTTATTTTAAGACACGTTATAAAAAGTTAAATTTAAACTATTAGAATTTTACCTCAGTGAATAGTATTTGTCATGTTAGTAAGTTTGAGATAACATTTACATCTCTTAAGATACTAATGCTCTGTGAATGAGAGTTTAACTGGAGAAATAAACTATCCAAGCAAATAGAAGTGTATAACTCAGACACCATAACTCCATCAATTCCCCAGCTATGTTATTACATTAACGTATAAATGATGACACTTTTAAAAACTATTTATATGTCTAAAGTGATAGAATAAGGAATTCATGAAATAAAAGCCATCTATGAGAGTAATACCTTAGTTGATGCTTTGAGAGAATTTGTAGTATCAATGTTCTTAATATCAGTCTTTTGTTTTTTCTTTCTCACATCAGTCCAAGTATTCTTACACGAGGTTCTCTTTAAGGAAGTAAGATTTGACCAATCCATTTCTTCTGGTAGTGAGGTTATATTGTTATTTGTAATGAAGGAAGCTCTTCAATGTTATTAAAAGTTCTCATGTCATTGTTATGGTAAATTCTGATTTTGGCAGGGCATACAAGTTGTGCCTTTATTTTGTTTTGTTTTAGGAATTTCACTAAGGGCCAAGTTTTCTTTCTTTGTTCCAATACAAATCTTATTTGGGATTGTTTGTAAGTAAGTAGACTTTTCCTCCATGTGGATCTCAAAACCAGTTCTTTGTCCATAAATGATAGAAATTTAACCACTACAGATCTTGGAGATGAATTAGGTGAAATAGGAAGTGGTTTTCCAATAGCCCTATGTGCTCTCTCAATTCCATAGGATAAACCTTTCAGCTCTAAGATTTCAGGTAACCAAGAATTGAAGAATGAGATGATGTCCTTTCCCTCAGACTTCTCTGGAATACCAAAAATCCTTATGTTTGTTCTTCTTTTCCTATTTTCTATATAATCTATTTTATTTGTTAGCCAAGTATTCTGTTGTAGTAGAAATTCGCAATGATGTTTTTCTTCTTTTAGCCTTCCATCAGTATCATTTAGAGATGTTTCGATATCTGATAGTTTTAATTGCTGTTGCTGTAGAATATCCTTAAAGACATCAGTTTGCTTTTGGCAATTTTCTTTAAGGTTTTCTAAGTTTTCAATAAATCTGTCCATCTTCAGAGATAGATCCTGAAGGGTAACTGACATCAGTTGGATTTTTCTTTTCAGAGTAGTCTGAGTGAGAGTTCTTGGAGTTGCTTATTTCCACACAGCTTGATTAGTCTTCAGGTTTATTTGACAGGAAAATTTCAGAATTTTTTCTTCAAAATTGGTAGTTCTATAGCTAAGAGGTTCACATATAAGATTTTTCAAGAATTATTTGAGAATAATAAGATTTTCCTGTTTTTTTTTTTTTAAGTATGGATATGTGGAGCTCAGAAAATTTGCTGCTTTCAGTTAGGCATCTAGGCTCCGCCACTAATAATCATTTCTGACAAATAAGCTTGCATGAAAGGATGGGGCCTGGAAGCATAATAGTTTGTTTGTAGAGATGAAAGGAAGACTTATCTATAGCAAACTCCTGGAAGAGTTGTAAGGGTTTGTAAAGGGTTAAAATAAAATTACACACATCTTACAAGGTCACTGTGTTTCTTTGCAAAAGCATACGCAAAAACATGAAAAAGTACAAAATGTTAAGTTTTATTTTTTGACCCTGAGGCAGCATTTTTTTAAATGACATGGTTAAAAACTAATTTTATACTAAGCTAAAAATGTAGATAAAAATGCTGATTTATTTTTTTTTACTAAACTTATAGGTTCATTTGTTCTTATTGGCCTGGAGGGCCTTATAAGCCTAGCCATAAATTTCATCCATGTTCCCACCAAGTCAACATCTGTTTCCCATGTCCAGCAGGGACACAGGTGGGATCTCAGGGTGTATTTTCCTGTTTCCCATCCAGTTATCTAGGTTTCTTTTAAAGAGGACTAGAGAGGTACTCTGCCTGACATGGAGAGGGAGTCTATTCCACAGATGGGGGACTCTTTGGAACAGAAATCTATCTAGCCAACAAGTTCTATTAATGTCACACACCAGGTTGAGGCCTTGCATGTGGGCTGCATGAGTGGAATTTGACTTATGGATATGCAGTAACTCCATCAAGGCTGTGTCTGAGATTGCCTTGCATGCCAGACACAGGTCACCTCTGCATGAGACTGAGTAGAGGGACAGTGCTTTTAGCCTATCTGTATAGGTCAGATGTTTGAGACCCAGGATCTTCCTGGTCAGGAACCTCTGTGGTCTCTCCAGCTGCAGCATGTGCTTGGCAAGATACATGCCAAAGGGGGCATTGTACTCATAATGGGTCTGATAAGGGAGGAGTACAGGGGTGTTATAACCTCCTTGTTCCTGCACCAAATATACTTACTTATGAGGTGGGCCATGTAGAAAGCCTTCCATACAACAAAGTTAACATGCTGGTCTGTCAACAGTCCCAACTGAATGGTAACTGATTTGAATGTGATCCCTGTTCATGTGGATTTGGGATATTATTAAAATTTTGAGAAAATGTTTTATTCATTTTGAAAAAATTTTAATTTATGATGTCATTTTTTTATTTTTGGTAAACTGTTGAAGCTGTACGTTTAATAATTTTTTTTTTGGTCACTCCTCTGTCAGTTTTGTTTCTTATGAATAAGGGTGTCTGCTAAATACTGAATCTGATTAACAAGTTTATGAAGCCCCAAACTTAGCCACGTTAAACAAACATGTTTAGCTGATTTCAAATGGGGTGCAATAAACCACTGACAAAAGCAGCTGCGAGCCCAATTGCTGCCAGACCTTTAGGAGGTTTTGTATAACTTCAGAAGGCTTTAAAGGCATCTATCATATGCTGTTAACAAAAAAGGGGATTCAATAAATTTACATTTTCTCAAAATCAAATACATTTTAAAGAGATTATGTGGAATGGATGTATTTCATTTGTGGCACTCTAGCATATCACCGGCTGCAAACAAACTGGTCAGGGTGTTATTTTGGGAGACTTCTTCCAGACATTTGACATGTAAATGCCCTGCTAAAAATAACACAATGATAAGGAAGAGAAGGAAAATTAAGTGAGATGTATACTTAATAGGAGGGTTACCTTAAGGTTCATACATCATTATGTTTTTTATCATTGTGTTATTTTTAGCACACATTTACTTTATGTTAGTTAGTGTGTAAAATTATGTATTTCTGACATTTCTGATGTTTCTTGATATGTCTTTGCACATCTATATGTATATGACTTGTGAGTTTTATATGCATATATTTCACAACTTAAATGTGGATTATTTTATTATGCATAGGCTCATTTAACTTTATGGAAATATGCTCTAGCATTCGTTATAGTTATATATTCAGCTATAATATGCATCAACATATTCCACTACTTAATTATTTATTTTCGTATTTATATGTTAATGCATTTATATCATTGTGCATAGGCTTCAGAAGTTCATATATGATGAATGTTCATTTATTATTAGATATCTGAGCAAAGACAGAGCCTATTACATACAACAAACATGTACATGCAGTATTGTATGGATTTACATATATATGGTTGTGTATACTTAATTCTTGCAGGATGTACTGGAATTGACTATATGCACAAATATTTTTACATACATATTCCTACACACACACATATATTAGATACAAACATGGTTTTAAATAATAGAAATAGATAAAAAAACACATATTTACTGCTGCTACATACACACATGAATTTTATTATATATTATATACTATTTATTATTTATTACATATCATACATATATACGTATGACTCATACACATGGTCTTTATTCTAACAAATCTTTTTGCACATATTTGCAATATGTTTTTATTGTAGACATTTCGACATATGTTTTTATTGTAGACATTTCGACATATTTTTAAATAACAAATGTTTCCCTTTTAAATATGTAATGAGACTACTTTTAATTGAATTACAGGACTATAAAAGTGGTGATAAATTCAAATGCATTTGTATAAAACAGACCTGAGGAAGCTATTTATAGCGAAAGCACTTGTCTAATAAAATCCTGATTTATTCATCATTTTGGCATTCATAATTGGATTTCTACGAGTGTTTAAGTGTTCCAGTGATATATCGAATTTTGGACATCACTACATCATCTATATTTATTTTCTGCTTCATTCTCAGCCATTTACAGCTTCACAGATTATTTCACTAACCATGTATTAGTTTAATAATTTCACTTAGCATTTCTAAATTACACTAAAGGAAAATTTACTTTAATGCGTCTCCTTTAAGGGTGGTGGATTGTTTTGGGAGACTCAGACTGTCTCTTTCATTCTTTTTGTATGTGCATTGTATAAATATTTTAGTTTTCAGTGACTATCACAAACAAGTCAGTTTAAAAGAATGTTAACAGCTTTAACATGCTGATTAAGCAACAGGAGCTCTTTGCTACATAGAATATTTTTACAATATTTACAAAGAATAAAATGCCCTTAGTGTTTGTTTCAACAACTAATTTTAAAGGGAATCAGTGGCATTACATTTTATTTACAAGTAGGGAAGAATCAATACTTTCTTAACACATAGTGGTATGTGAGAGATTGCAAGCCTCTGTCATCCAATTTGTAACAGATATACCTATATTTGAAGTGCGTTAATAGATTGTTAAAGTTGCTATAACTTGAGTCATTTTTATTTTATTTTTTGTGGGAAGATGATTCTAGCCCATGGGAAATATCTTGTGGAACCTCTTATTCAGATGTTAAGATGAACTTAGCATAGTTTGTAGTATAAAAGTAAGCACCAGAGATGCACAGAGCTTGTATGATATATATATATATATATATATATATATATATGTATATATATATATATATATATATATATATATATATATATATATATATATATATATATTCTTTTTTTTAGCTAGCGTGTGAATAAATTGGGAATAGTAAGGATAATGCAGAAGTCTGAGTGTTAAGGATAAGAGGAAAATGGCATGTGGGACAAGTAAGTTGAGTCTACAAATGTACTCTCATTTGTTTTAGTAGCATGTTTCTACTTGAGTTTATGGATATCAGGTGTAAGCCATGTTCTCATTTATGGACTGATATATTTATTTCTAGTGTTTTTCTTAATTCTGGAGTAAGGTAGCTATAGATGAGAGTAAGAAACTGTCAGGTGTCCTTTTACACTAACTAGTGCATGTTTGCTTTGTTTTTGAAAGAAAAAAGTGTTCCTTTAAGGTTCCTGTACACTGGCTTTGTCTATTGCATTTTTATTTGAGTCCGTAGTAGTTTCATAGGTAAGTACTAGGCTAGTTGCCTTTGTGGGCCATTTTAAGCCTTGCCAATTTCCCATCCCAAGATGAGAACCAAACTCTGTACCCTGTGTCTTTGAGGTTAACACCTTAACTATTAAAACATACCACAACCTGTATCACGGGTTCATTGTCATATGTGTTCTGAATACAACATAGGTGGATTTTGTAAAGTTAACTAAATGTGTATTGTCTTTTGCCAATTATACTAAGCATTTGATTGGACTGCATTTGTTTTCCTCTGTTAGTTAATGCTGGCCCTGTTCTAATGAGAGTGATGCAATTAGTGTACAGTAGAAGAGCTTGGAGATGGAAGTTAAGTTCTTAATAAACAGGTTATAATAAAAAGGTAACCAAACACTGATCCTAATGGATGCCATATGTGGAGATTCTTTCCTCTGATTGATGGTTTCCTGTTTGAATCTTAAATGTTCTGCCTTTAATTTATTTTTGTGTTTAGTTAGTGATGTTTACACCAAATTCTAGTTGACTGTGTTTATTGGCAAGGAAAGACTAATGTATCATTTTGAAAGCTCAGAGATCCATAATTTTTCAACAAAATTTTAGATATTGTCCTCTGTTGAAGAGATGGTGGTGTACTATGAGCAACGTGGACTTTCAGCTAAGAGTCAGATAGGGTGTCATACTTACTGGTGTTGTCTGTGATTTCATTGCAGATATATATATATATATATATATATATATATATATATATATATATATATATTATATATATTTAAATATATATATATATATTATATATATATTTAAATATTTAAAATCCCTATTATAGGACATAGGTTAATATTGGGTGGCAGTGCTTTTAGGTGGGAGGCTATTGTCTGAAGGAAGGTAGGGAGAATAATATACAGGTTGTGGTTTGCTTAGATAGATTTTTTAAAATAGCGTGAAGACATTTTTGGGAAGAAATAACTTGAAAGTACAAGTGGGAATGGACTGAAACAATGAGCTCTTAAATATTGGTGTGATGCTATTCAGCTAAGCTTGCATAGCTTTATCAACTTTGTAGACAGATGCATGGTTAGTTGTTTGATAGGACAGAAGTAAAAGAGCCTTGATTTTGTTCAGTAATGTGGGACTGTTGTTGGCAGAAGTTCTAATAGGTGTCCCTACGTTTGGATATTTTTAGCATTTTCCAAAACAGTTTTAGTTAGGGTGCCATGGGTGCTTGCTTATTTTTGAGATATGTGGGTTTTGTTATTTTGATCTGTAACTTGCACAGTTTAAACAGATTATGTAATACTTTATTGTTTGACTATTAGTGGTTTTCCACATGAGTCATGCTTTGTCTTTTAATTTAATTTGATTTCTAATTTCAGAATCTATCTAGGTCAGCTTTTACCTCTAATACTTTTAGTGCTAGAGGAAACATTTTTTCATTACAGTGTGGATGATGGAACTGAATAACAGAAGGGCACTGTTAGGAATAGCCTCTTGAAAAGTAGTATTCAAACAATATTTTAGACTTTTATACGCTGGTTTTCTTTACGTTTTGAGAACAACCAGCAAATTATTGTCACTGAAGATGTCTTTTCTATTTTAATGGCAAAAAGATATAGGATAAGAAACCAATCACAGAGTATACAGCACAGTTGACTGCAATATGCATCTATTTGTAGATTTGTAATCAGAAGGGCTATCTATTAAGGCAATGTTTCCACGTGTGAGATTGTGTGTTGTGCCCAAATGTGCTAAGTTACTGAAGGCTAGAAACAGACTTAGAAGTTGTTCTATATGTCATGGGAAGTGGGTATTAAAATATTCTGGGATGATTAAAGTGAACTGTAAATTGGTATCAGTGTTGTGTAGGAAAGTGTCATCAAATCATTTGTGGAAGGATGCAGGGGGGATGCATGAAATGTTATTTTTAATGTATCGTATCCTCCTATACAACTGTTAATTTCACCTTCAATTATGTGTATTCTTATTCATATATGTGTTATTTGCTACTGAGTGTTTTCACAAATTTAAGGTATTTCTTATGAGTAAGACAACTAATTCTTTTATTTTCTAGCTTGGTCTCTTTTTAAAACTAAAAATGTAAACACAATGCACCAAGGTAACACACAATAACATTTAATGAAAACAAAAAGTAAAAGACAGAGGTTAGCGCTTTCTCAACAATAGTTGCTTCATCAGACAAAGATCAAGTGAATAGCATTGCTTAAATAGGTAAAAAGCCAATTATCTCATGAATTAATGATGTCATACACCAAAAGTTATTTAAAGACACAGTTACAACATGAGCATAGTAATGGTATGAATAAGATATAAAATGCTGAATAAATACTGCAGAAAATACAAAAACGAATAGGCTTTTAAAGACAGAATTTTAGAACATATCCGTGACATTAGGAATAATAAGCAAACAAATGCACTTGCTAATCATGTTATGTGCACACATTCTTCTCATTCCTTCAAATTCTTTGTCTTGCAACACATATATAGAAATCTGAGAGGTGGAGATATAAAAAATGTTAGAGAGCCATGAACAGAAATGGATACTGAAACTTAACGTAGAAAGATACCCAGGCCTCAATGGTACCACCTCTTTGATTCCATTCTTGAACGCTAGACGCCTTAAACATTGACAGCTTTTATTGTTCATTTTTATTTTTATTGCTACTTTTATTATATAACATTTTATGCATATGCAAATGTATTTTATGCAGTATTTATTCAGCATTTTATATCTTATTCATCTTTGTCTGATGAAGCAACTATTGTTGCGAAAGCGCTCACCTCTGTCTTTTACTTTTTGTTTTCATTAAACATTATTGTGTGTTACCTTGGTGCATTGTGTTTACATTTTTACTTATTTTTTTGCACCTTGGTTTTACCCACAGCCGTTTCTTTTTTCTTTTTTGTTTCTTTTTAAAACTAGTTTCAGAACAAGTAATGAATCTCTAAAATAACAGTGTGGTCACTTCTAACAGCGCAATTTTCAATTCATGGACATGATAATGAGGTCAGTCTTATTGAGATTGTACCATGTCTCTGAGGCAGAACAACAACGTTGGTCAATTAGCAAGGTCAGAGAGACGTTTTATGACTACCATGAACCATCTCCACAGTTGTGCAACAATTAAGACATGGCAAACATCTCATAAAAAAGTCAAGTTACTGTACTTGCAGCTTTCCGCCATAGCATAAAAATACTACTTTTGGTACTACTATTAATTATTATTCAAAGGAAAATCACAGAAAAGTACGATTTCATTATTTTCAAACAGGAGGCTCCATTAAACTACATCAAACACTGATGACATTAAACAAGTTTGATGTACTTGGATAATAATAATTCCATTTCACTTAAATCACATTCCTTTAAATGGAAATCAGTTTACCTACATGTTCCCATTGTTTCTCCTATGGAGAAAATCTGTCTCCTTTGCTGTTGGTCTTAAGTGTCCATTATTAATATGTACATAAGTGTGCATTATGCACCTAAGTGTGCATTATGTGTGCATTATGTGTGCAAGTGTGCATTATTAATATGTGTGTAAGTGTGCATTAATATGTGTGCAAGTGTGTATTAATATGTATGCAAGTGTGCATTATTAATAGAGATGCAAGTGAGCATTATTATATACGTGCATTATTAATAGAGATGCAAGTGAGCATTATTATATACGTAAGTGTGCATTAATATATACATAAGTGTGCATTAATATGAACATAAGCATGTATTATTAATATGTACATAAGTGTGCATTATTAATACAGACATCCTCTTATTTGGGATTTATATCTATACTGCTTTGCAGTGAAAGCTGATTATTCTACATTTTAACTGAAGCTGTGGCTGAAAATAATGCCGTCTACATCAGCTTCATAAAATGCACAGGTTACTTGCGTTAAATTCATCTCCCATTTCTAGGACTGAGAAATCGGTGGCATTTTTAATACCCATAAGAGAACTATATAGTGCTTGCTGGGTTAGTGAAAGGAACTTTGACATCATACATAGCTGTGCGTGTGGTGACATATGTCTTCCGAGATGCATCTGAAAATTCTTGATTTAATCTCAAAGGAAGGTTTTTGAAAATGATGCTTTATGACCTGATCAGATGACATAGAAGAATCCCTGAAATTTAAACTCTGCATCATACTGCATTCTAAATATATCAACATGCATTTTTTTGCCCAGTCAGTTCAGTGGGTGAAAGAGCTGAAACATTACAGTATTACATGGTGAAGTAGTAACATATGACACATGGTACAGTACATTTAAGTATTACTTTAAGCAGATCAGAGGATAAATTATTTTGTGCACCTTGTCATGTTTTGTTAAAGCAGACACAATCAACCTATTGCAAGATTAAAACTCAGTTCCAGACTGTGGAGGCTAGCAACTCGGTGGATTTTACCTTAGTGTTTTAAGTTTTACATCGTAAACCTTAGCAATCAACTGAAATAAAAACAAAGGTGCATCTGCTAGCTACTCACCTTTCATATTTGTTTCTTACACTTAGTCTTTCATTTACTGTGTGCAGCATCACCGTTGCCCTAAAATGGAGAACAAAAGCAGAAAATTAATGACACATGCAAAGTGCAGTAGCCTTGCTAACCAGAGCAGGACTCTTAAGAGCACTTTGAAACAGGTGGTAAATGCAAACTTATGATGCCTACAGGAAGACTCAATAGAAAAAAATCTACTTCCCTTCAACATCAACCATTCTTATACTGTCTCACATACTTTGTCTTCCTATAGAGATTGCAGTGATGTAAATTTATTCACTCTCTGAAACCTGATACTGAAAATTAATATGCAGCTCTGTGTGAATGGGACATTATAGCAAATGTGTTGCTGTTAGTAGCATTATGAAATGCCTTAGCAGACAGCTATAAACGAAAGCCTTAAGCTGTACCATGGGAATGGTGCCATTATATTCTATTGCAGCATAATAAGTTAAATGTAACAGCAGATTAATTCAGAAATGGAGCAGTTAATTACATGTATTTGCATGAAGACACAAAGGAGCACACCATTCTCTCATTCTCCAGAACTCAGTACTGAAAAGTAATAGGTAACTGAACAAGGCAGCTGGACATTGTAGGTTCACAATCTGTTAGTAATATCTACAAGTAGATACAAATACAGACCAGAAAAAGTGCCAGGGATTGGGGCTGGCAATTGTGTATCTACCAAGTAACAGCAGATACTGTGATCTATCTGCAGTTGGACACAATAGTCTACATTTTTTATTCATTTGTTTATGTCAATATTGAAAAGCAATTGACAATTTAAGCAGAGCAGTTGCATGCAGGGTGGGACTTCTGCTTTGAAAAGCACAAAGTGCAGTCTGTGTCTTTAAAGTCATACAGCCTTCAGTTACTCTACTTTGCTATGCAGGTCGGTAATGTATATGGCTGAATAGCATCCACCCGCTCAAAGTACAAAAATAACTGTACAAGTAATACACCCTCCATTTACAGGAATTATGTTTATTTGTTCATGTTCAAAAAACTGACACTTAAATAAGTAATCTGGTCAGAGTGGGAGGGACTTCATCATCCTGCATTTTGAAGAACTGCTAGAGTACTTGCAAACAGATCCTAATGAAATGGGTTATAAATTCAGAAACAGTGTAAAAGGAATGAAGTCAGCATAATAAATATCCACCAAATACTAAAGAGTTTGCTTTGGAAATGAAACATTTAATATTGGTTGTTTTATATCAGGGAAGACAGCTGACTGGAGCAGTTGCATGGGGGACTACAACTCTCAGACTGGACCACACAAAATAGAACCAGCACCTCTAACATTTTCCAGATGCCCGATTTCAAGGGGTATGAGGTAATTTATTGAGCTGAACACAACTGATACAAAGTAGATTAGTCAGTGTTGCATCAATTACTTTTTGCAGGAAGGCCAAAGGACTACTAACGTAGTTCATTCTCTGATACTGAAAACAAATACTCAGTTGTGACATGTATATTTCAGCTATACTGCCTTTACAATCTCAGCAAAAGAACCAGCAGACAGCTGAAACCCTAAAGTCATTCTTCTGGAATGGAGCTGGCATAATTAATTATCTGCTAAGGGGCAACAAACTGATTGGGGGGGCAACAAGTATATACAATCAAAGAAAGTCACAGGTGGACTACACCATTCTTTCAATTTGTGATAGACAGTACTGAAAAGTAACGGGTAGCTGAGCAGGGCATTTGGTTTGGGTTGTGTGTTAAGTGATCATTTGAGCCATACAAGTTAAAGCAAGTCCAGCTGAACCCAAGTGAAATTTAGTTACCATCATTCATTGCTAATGCTTTACTCTTTGTGCGTCTAAATGGGAATCATATGAGGAATGCTCATTTACTGTTGCCAGATCAATAAAGCCATTTATAAAATAGTACAGTGAACTATTGCACCCATTACTGAAAAGTAATGGGATGTTTGGGGGGGGGGGTATATTCCTTTCATAAATACTTTTAGAAGTGCTTGCCAACAAAAGATTGTGAATTTCATGAAGTGAAATAACTTATGCAGGGTGATGAAAAGGGTGCATGGGGTGCAAGCTGTTAGGGTGCATAACTAGTGCAGGTTGAAGATAAGCCTGCATGGGATGCAAGCCATTAGGGTGCATAACTAGTACAGGGTGATGGGAAGGCTAAATGGGTGTGCAAGCTGTTAGGGTGCATAAGTAGTGCAGGGCCCTTTAACAATTATGTTTGAAGATACCAACCTGAATATTGATCTGTACTAAATTCTGCCTGTCTGCATTATTTCTATCATGTAACATATAAAGATGGGCAATAGTAACACCCAACAAAGATGATCTTTTATAACTTGCACTGCTACTCTCCAATAAAAAACAGGTTAAAAAAGTGGGCACCCCTGCATTAAACATGAGCATGCAGCTATCTTTGTAAAACATTTAAATATAATTTGTTTATAAATTAATGTTAGACAGAGCTACTCTGCATTCTAGCTTGAAAATGAGACTTCATCTTAAATTAGATTATACATTCTACACACAAGCAAGCAAGCATACCCTGTAAACTAGTTCTTCATGAATCATTAGTGTTACAAAAGTGTTGATATCCATCCCTCCATCCTAACCCCCTTTTTCTCAATTTTGCACATGAGGTCAGGGTGTCACTTTCAACAGTGACAATCATCTTGAGCAAATGTTTACACCACCGGGTGGCTAGTTCTGCCATGGTAGTTCATCCATACCACTCACTTGCAAACACACTCACACCTACAGCCAATTTAGAGTGTCCAGTCAACCTACTGCATGTCTTTGGAATGTGGGAGGAAACCCACGCAACCACAGGGAAGACATGTTAATATGTGGACTAGAAAAATATCTTATATAAAATAACAGCTGAAATATTGGTATAACAAGAAGTGATGTGTTTTCATGTAAAATTTCTATTTTTGTTATATTCCCAAATATAAGCTAATCATAAAAAATGAAATTTAATTTCTTCATATGATTTGGTAGAAGTGTTATTCAAGAAGTGTCAGGGAAAGCAACAATATCACTCAAATAAGGTGTGCATTAAGTAATATGAACTTGACTGACCTGTAAGTCTTTGGGTCAAAGCAGCAAATGGCCAAGTGTGCAGGGTAACCATAAAGGAATACCCATTATGTTTGCTTCTAGGAGGTACAAAGCAGAGACCACCCACATGGTTACAACATTGCTTAAATATCAAAACTGTTATTTTTGGCACCAGTTTTGATATTTAAGTAATAGGAAATTACATTTTATTTGACTATGATGAAGTTCTGCTATTCATAGGAACAAAAGTGCTTGGTTATTAAAAGTTTGATACTCATGGAGTGGCAGTTTTGTTATTATTATTATTTATATCTACTATGCCTTTTGTGGTTTAGTTACTTACTTTTATGATACAGTCACATGATTTATTCTTAGTTTTCTCGGATATATTTTACCTGTAAGACTTTTTCTCATTTTTTATTTTTTCATTTAACATTTGTTAACCGGGAAAGTCCAACTCGAAACAAATCCAATTTTCAGAGGAGGCCTGGAGAGAAAGGCTCCAGATGCATGTCTTTGTAATGTGGGAGAAAACCGGAGCACCGGGAGGAAACCCACATGAACGCAGGGAAGACATGCAGACTCCACACAGAAGGCACCCCAGATGAGAATTGCACCGGAGAACCTCTTGCTGTGAGGCAACAACACTACCGCTGCACCACTGCGCTATCCATTTAGAATGTACTATTATTTTTCAACTTTAGTGAACCCACCATCTTGATAAAATAACAGCAGTGGCCATGCGCACACTGGATAACACTCGACCTGATTGGCCTACTTCAGTTTCCTCTCAACCTCATCTCTGGACCACCCAAAGAGGCTGATTTCCCTAACTAATTTCATAGTTGCATATCTTTAATAGAGTAGAGAGCAGGTATCACACTCATCTCTGTGTTAGACATTCATTTATATGAAACAGAATTTGTACCTCAAACCACAAGTTTATGTTAATTCATTAGTGAGATGGAGTTGGCATAAGGGTTAAGGTATTGAGTCTGAGTGGGAGGTTGGTGTAATTGTTAAGGCATTTACCTTATAGACACAAGGTGCAGGGTTTTATTCTCACCTGGGGTAATTGGTCAGGCTTAAAATGACCCACAAGGGCAGTTAGCCTAAGACTAATCTATTACTTTTATCTCCATGAACTGGCAATACTAATAGACTGCAAAACACATATTACACACACACACACACACACACACACACACACACACACACACACACATTTACAGTACTTCACAACACACTGTTTCAACATTCCATACAAGGCATCAGATAAGCACATCTTCTGTTACTTTTATTATTTCTACATATGACTTTCCACAACCAGTACCTAAAGAAAATACTGCATAAGAAGAAATTATTTAACCTGAGTAACAATGTGCTGTACAAAACAGAAATACTCCCTCCTATTTGTTAATAGAAAATAAACCATCTCATATTACTGGTTAGAAAAATATTTACAAGGATACTCTAGTAAAATACGATGCTCTTAAAAACAACTATCATGTTATTCCCATCATGAAATGCCCATCTAGATGCATGCCCTGCCTTATACACGAGTATGGGTAATACTTACCCTGAAATGACTCACTATATAACTAAAAAAAAAAAAAATCATCTGTCTATCAAATGTATGGATATAGCAGGTACTAACCATAAATGGCATCAATTGGAAGTCTGACTTCAATAACAGGGTTAAAGGAAGTTTCATGGATGCCACCAGCTGTTGCATAACATTATGACTATTTCAACAAAAAAATAAACGGGCTATAGACAAGGTGGCAGCATTCTAACATTAGTATTCAAAAACGTTAGCCTCTCTCTAAAACTAGTAAAGATCTCATATAAAATTACAAATATCCCAACTGGATAATTATGCAAATCATATTTGGAACCCATGTCAAAATACTACTGACAGTAATACACATATCACCCCCACACACACACACACACACACACACACACACACACACACACACACACACACACACACACAATGACCATTTTACAGTAAATCCTTCTATAACTCTCACAATATATGAAACACCACAAATTAATTATTCTACGAGATATCAGTCTGGACTACAACACTTAATTGAAATGCAAAGTTATCCATCTTGTAGCAAAGTTTAACCTCATACAGCTAATTTTAGGTGGAGTAAGCCAATAATAAAAATGGTATGACAATGTATTTAACTATTGATATTATTGTTACAGATATTCCTGAACATATCATATCATATCCCTTGCAATACTCCTTCATTTCTAATGAGTGTCCCCTACCTAAGTCTTGCTTCGAGTACACTAAAGTTAGACTCCTTGAACCAGCATACATTGTCCTATAGAAATATATCTAAATTATCATGAAGATTTGCTCTCCACTTGACTAAATTACAA
Source organism: Protopterus annectens (assembly GCF_019279795.1). Classification (NCBI taxonomy): domain Eukaryota; kingdom Metazoa; phylum Chordata; order Ceratodontiformes; family Protopteridae; genus Protopterus; species Protopterus annectens. The sequence goes on from NC_056743.1 coordinate 221,200,572, forward strand.
TGACTAGTCATCAGATATACATACATACATATATTTTATGTACTGGCATTAATGCGCTTCTAGCATGCCAATATACCAAAACACTTGTTCCCATAATAAGTGTCCAGGCTGTTTTTAAAAATATCTAAACTAGTACTTGCTTTAATGTAATTTGGTAGACTGTTCCATGCATCAGCTACATTATCAGAGAACCAATTAGTACACTTTTCATTCCTACTGAATCTTCTACATAAGTTGTCTGTTGATTCATTAGTACTTTTTGATAAGCCCAAACATTCCTAGAGCTAGATGTCTCTAAGTGCCCTATATATCTGAATAAGATCACCTTATAGATATCTGTGAGAGACACTGTACAAGTTCAGACTTTTTAGTCTTTCATAATAACTTAAATGTTCCCATCCATGGATTCCCTTGTTATATTAATTGTGTACTCTTTCCAGTTTACTCATACTTGTTTTCTTATATGGTTTCCATATTCTTATTCCATTCTCAAGTCTGGGTCTAATGCAACACTAACAATGACTTCAGCATTTTTGATTTCCTAGACTTTATAAATCTTTTTATACAACCTATAGTTCTATAATTATCATTAACCAATTGGTTGATATCATTGCTGGATCTACCCATATACCCAGGTCCTTATATGAGTCTACAGTTTCAATCACTGTCTGATGTATTAGATATCCACATTTCAATTTATGTCTCCCAAATCTCATATGCTTAGTTTTTGATGCATTTATTACCATATTATTCTCCTTTGCCCAAATGGTTAATTTAGTCAAGTTATTTTACAGACATGCCTTATATGTAACACATGACCCAATTTCAGATTGTCTGCATATGGACTATAGAACACCTCAGATGAAAAAGTTAGGTCTGAAAGATACAGTCTAAACATGTAAGGGCCTATGACAGAGCTCTGTGACACCCTGACTGTAACCATGAATTTCACGCAGCCATTTGCTGTATTTTACTTGCCATGTCCTATTTGTAAGCCATGTAGCCTATCCATCTTATCCAGAGTATGTCAGTACCTAGCTGTTCTAATTTACTGATTAGTGTGTTGTGCATGACCCTGTCAGTGCTGAAGTTAAATACATATAAATTACATCACAGCAACATTTTCCATTCATAGCTGTTATTATATTGTTATAGAACATCATGTTACAGGTGGTAATAAATCTACTTTCAACATATCCATACTGATATATGGTTTCAAGTCCCAACCTACTCAATTCTGACAATAACGTATCCAATATTACCTTCTCCATTATTTTTTCTACAACATGAAATTAGACTTAAGGGACTGTATGACTCTGGGTTTTTCCTACTTCCCTTTCCCTTAAAGACAGGTTTAATAAGCGCACATCTCCAATGTTGAGGAATCTCCCCATATTTATATGACCTAGTCAATAATAAATAAAATGATTGCATAAGTTCTTGCTGAAGTATTCTCAGGTCATTGTTACTAATTCCATCTCCTCCCTGTTCTTTATTTGGATCCACTTTGCACAGTTGTTTTTTAATATAATGGAATTTGATTCCAATATCTGAGGTTACCTGGATGTCACTACAACTTATCACCCCTTTTGGGGTGCCAAACTGTTTTGCATATAATTTTATAAATTTATCTATAATCTGTTGTCTGAGAATAAATTTTAAAATCTGCACACAGTTTATCAATTTGTGTGTCTTTAGTCCTTTCCCATCTTATGCATCTATAAAACGTTTCTTATTATACTCAATATCTTTATATAAATTTTCTTCAAATTTTTCTTGATCTTGTCGCTGAACACTTCACTCCATTTAGTTCCAAATAGTGGCTGTTTTCATATAATCTGTAATTAACCTTCTGTACGTTGGTTTAGGTTTCAGTTTGGCAGAATTATCTAGAAACAAATTAACCTTTATAACCCCATGATCGCTGCACATCAATGGTGGTAAAACCACTTGAAGTAACAGTAATTTGTTTAGGAACATAAACAATGCCTAGTATGTTTCATCCCCTGGCAGTTTTTTATTACAATCTGAAGCAATTCTTGTTCCTAAATATACATTGTGAATAATTTCCCTACTAATGATGTTGAATCAATATTATTCCAGTCTGTTTCTGGTAAATTTAAGTTCCCAACTAATATTATTTTTCCCTCCTGTGTTTCAAGCAAGAAATGTATGCATTCCACTAGATCATCTGCACTTGACTTTGCTGATCTATACACTCCAATTATTACATGTTCCAGGGCTGTCTTTATTGTCACTGTTACACAGTCTATAGTATTGGTGTTATCATTGAACAGGTTTTAATCACAGGTCTATCTTTAATTCCTATTATAACACCTCCACCTGAATTTTTGCTAGAATGTCTCTTACAATAAAAACATTTATATTCTGACAGAACTGTTTTTCGGTCATTGTTCTTTAACCATGTTTCACAAACAATAACAACATAAATCTTGTGCGACCGTAACAAATTTTCCAATAAAAAAAATATTGATGCCTGTAGTATTAACCATTGAAGATGCATCAAATGTTGCTATCTGTGAACTGTTACATTTTTGACCTGGCAAAAATCCTGCCTAGTATTTGTCAAATATTGCAAAATATCTGCTGCAAAAATTCTCTCTCCTGATCTTGACAAATGCATGCCATCCACACATGTATGCTCAAAACTAGGCTTGGATGTTATATACATACCATTTTTAAAAACTGGACATGTTTCTTATCATTCACAGTGACCTGACTATCCTTTCTTAAGGTGATTTGTGAAAAATACATCCTAACAACACTATATGCTATGCTATCTAAAGGGATGTCAGTTCCCTACTAACAGAGAGTCATTTTGGATGAGATCATTTGTATCAATTTGAATATAAACAGATCCATACTCCCTTACATTAAAGCATTCCAACTCTTGTCTCACATCTTGGCAGGCATGACACTATTCAATGCTCATTATCTTCTCTGCATAAATAAGTATCATTTCCTCTAATAATTGAGTCTCCAATTACAAGAATATCTTTGCTGACCAGCTCTAAAGAATCTTCAGCTATTCATACAGTAATATCTGCTCTATCAATTGTTACAAAGGATAGCTCTTCATCACCATTAGTCTTGTTAATCCCACTGTTTTCATTGTGTATTAAATTTGCATCCAGCTGACTTTTTACATCCACAGCTTGAGCCATGTAGTCAATATCTATCTTTCTCTTCTTTTTTCTTACAGTAATGTTCTTCAATTCTTCCACATTCAATTTTGATTTCACTGCTAGAGATATATTCTCCCCTCTTACAACATTTTATAACAGTTTATAACAGTCTCTATTCAAAATAATCTTTACCCATTATAAATTAGAAGACTGAGATAAATTAAGTTCTGGGCTAATAACCCATCTATGCCAGCAAATAAAAGCTAGATATACATTATGGCATGATCAAAAGATATATGCCAGCAGTTTCATGCAGCAACTGAAATTATTCTGGAATATTCTTCAAAGCCTTGGCATAGATAAAATATCACTCAAGGTTACAACTTCTAACAATGCTACTCTGCAACCACTAATCAGCATTAGGAAAAACACTGTCAATGTACTCTCTCAACCTACCAGCAATTTTGGACATGTCTGAGAAGCGGCACCTGATATACTACCATGCCACTTTCTCAGTTATCTATCTTTTCCCTTTAAGGCATTTACCAAAACAAAAGAAAAGTTAAAAAAAATCAGCCACATCTACAAACTCACTAAAACCCTAGCCTACATACTGTACAACCACTAAAACAGGCAGTGAAATCTTATTTAAGTCTCTAACACATATTTTCAGTCTAATACATGCTGCACAAGTCATTTCCCAGTACTGAAATCATGCCACAATCTACCCACTGCCAAAAATATGAGCAATCAAAACTGCATATGATGATGTTCCCTTCTCCAACATTCCACACAGCAAAATTCCTGGAAAAAAAGGTCTGGAAAAAAACATTTTAGGCAGTACTTAAAAGTATATTCTTACAGATGAACAATATGGGTTTTGACCAAATATATAATACGTTAACAGCCATTTAACACTTAGCAAATGGTGTTAATTTTATAGACTTAAAAATGACATTTGAAACAGCAGAACACAACATTGTGTTACAAAAACTTCAATGAATCAGCCCTGGTGCAAGTGTCTTTAATTGTTTTGATGGCTACCTGTCTAGCAGAACTTTTACTTTCTCAGTTAATAAGATGCAAACTAATATTACATGCCTAAATTTAGCACCCTTACGTGGTAGTGTTCTTAGCTCCCTGATATTGTGTTAATGTTAATTATTGATCTACCCTGATACTTAGCTAGCTTTAACAGTTTAATATATTCCAATAACTTTCATCACTGGAAGAAAACAAATTATCTAAACCAAACCTCAGCTTCTACATTGACATAACACTACTGTGGAATTGACTGCAATAGAAAATGCTGTCTGAATCCACAGAAATCAACTTTCATGCTCTTACCGTACCATTGTTAGTATCCCTAACTCTGCTTCTTACATTATTAATACAATTAAAAATATAACATCTATCTTTTCACTGCAGTAGTCAGGCAAGCCATTGCTATTAGCATACTCCTGCCAAGCTTAGAATACGTCTTACATCTTGCATCATTATTTTCTCAGAACGTTAATATTGTACAAAAGACTGAAAACAAAATAACAGCATTTACCACATAAAAGCTCAATAAATTACATCATTACACAACCTTAAGGAAAACTAATTGGTCACCTATGTCAGGCAGGGCAAGTTCCTTCTAAATTCTGTTCATTTTAAACTACTCCAACAAGGCTAGTGTCCCCACTTAAGAACAAACAACAAATAATGACAAGCTGAGCTCCACAGGTACTTCATTACATGGACCCTTGTTACTAAGGTAGTTACTGAAAGACACTGCATTAAAATAGCATCATTAACATGGAAAAATCTCCCTATCAGAACTGGGAATATTACACTATTAAGCACTTTAAAAGCAATTTAAACACAAATCAGTGCAAGGGATTTGTGAAATCTAACTAAAACCTAGTGTGTTATGTTTTGAGATTCCATGATCCCAAATGCATACACAAATGAGTAGAAATCTATATTATGATCTTTGTAAATATGTACTTATTTGCTTGATCTTATCACTCAAAACTTACATGATGCCTTACTTAGCAGAGTTTACTATGTTGGCTATCTTTGCAGCTGTTACTTGCAAATAACATTGTTAGTAGACTACACTCTCTTCTACACAGCACTGTACTGACCTGGATTATACTTCTTCAGTTTTGTGTATTGTTTTGAAAATTCTTGTTTTCGTGAATAAATGCTTCTTTGATCACCATATAATTTGAATGTGCACTCAGTCTTTTTAGCACAATCACTGGTTGCAGTAACTTGGTAATCACTAAACTGTGGAAATAAGGAAGTTTTCTGTAACCCCAGATGTCTGGCACCCCAAATCATTTGTACCTAAAGAACTGCTGCCATGTGTGTTTAGATGGGAGTTGAAGGAGGGGCCTCCCAGTGCAATTTTTTTTCTTAGTCAATGATTTCATCATTAGATCTGTTTCGTAGCTGATTAATCTAGCACTACCTAAGTATTATGCATCAAGGCAAATCCCATAACATGTCCATTAGCAGGTGTTATTTCTCTTAATCCATGCAGAGAAGTAAATTCCCACTTTTTACTTTCCCTGCAGTGGCGTGCAGGATTCAGAGGTGTCATTAACTGTGGTATGCTTGGATGCTACACTCAAATTACCACCTCCAAGTGTGGTAAGATGGTAAGGATTTAATGTTGAAATGCTTAGCTGTTGGATGGTCTGGTTGCTTTTTAGTTTTTACCCTTTAAATACTTTGTGTCTCATCATATTTGACTAGTTGCAGCTTATTTTAGCCATGCGACTTTTACCACAGTGAGTACTGAGATAAAGTAGTTTTGGTCACATCATTAAGTCCAGTAAAAATATCTAGTAAGATTGTATGCATGCCTCTGGGGATTGACATTTTGGGACTATATAGGTACAACAGTTCCTGCTTTTGGTTAGTCATTAGATAACCTTGCCTGAGCTCATGCTTGATTGCTATGACAGCTAAGTGACTTACGTTTTTCACTGACACACTCACTAGGTAAATATTGCATCATATTCATGTTACATATGCATGTTTACTCACAGATTGGTATGTGTTACTATCTCACAGCTTTTCAGTCTTCATTTCTTGTCCTGGTCCCTTCTGTGAGGAATGTATATATATATATATATATATATATATATATATATATACACACACACACACACATATATATATATATATATATATATATATATATATATATATATATATATATATACATATACATATATTTATATATATATATATATATATATATATATATATATATATATATATATATATGTCCTCCTATTGTCTACATCTTTTTTATCTGTGTGCTGTGATTCTCACCCCCATCACAAAGACATGCAGGAAAACAAAACTGTGATTTTCTAAACTACCCACAGGTGTGGGTGTGTGACAGGGCAATGCAGTCTGTGATTAGTTGTTTGCCTTATGTCCACTGAGTGCTAGAAATTACTTCAGGTCCTCATGACCTTGAATAAAAAATGGGGGTATCAGAAAGAATATAATGAGAAATAATGCATTCTGTGCCCTGCTGGAGGTGGTTCCTACCTCACAACATATATAATAAATCCATAAAATGTTACAAAGTATTCATTGCTTAAAACAGGTGTGCTGTGCTGCGTAAGCATGCTTCAGTGGAACTGTACAATGGATTGAAAATGGTTCACTATTCATTGCTTAAAACAGAGGTGTGCTGTGCTTCGTAAGCATGCTTCAGTGGAACTGTACAATGGATTGAAAATGGTTCACTATTCATTGCTTAAAACAGAGGTGTGCTGTGCTACATAAGCATGCTTCAGTGGAACTGTACAATGGATTGAAAATGGTTCATTATTCATTGCTTAAAAGAGAGGTGTGCTTGGCTGCATAAGCATGCTTCAGTGGAATTGTACAATGGATTGAAAATGGTTCACTATTCATTGCTTAAAACAGAGGTGTGCTGTGATGCGTAAGCATGCTTCAGTGGAACTGTACAATGGATTGAAAATGGTTCATTATTCATTGCTTAAAACAGAGGTGTGCTGTGCTGCGTAAGCATGCTTCAGTGGAACTGTACAATGGATTGAAAATGGTTCATTATTCATTGCTTAAAACAGAGGTGTGCTGTGGTGCATAAGCATGCTTCAGTGGAACTGTACAATGGATTGAAAATGGTTCACTATTCATTGCTTAAAAGAGAGGTGTGCTGTGCTGCATAAGCATGCTTCAGTGGAACTGTACAATGGATTGAAAATGGTTCACTATTCATTGCTTAAAACAGAGGTGTGCTGTGCTGCGTAAGCATGCTTCAGTGCAACTGTACAATGGATTGAAAATGGTTCACTATTCATTGCATAAAACAGAGGTGTGCTGTGCTGCGTAAGCATACTTGAGTGGAACTGTACAATGGATTGAAAATGCTTCACTATTCATTGCTTAAAACAGAGGTGTGCTGTGCTTCGTAAGCATGCTTCAGTGGAACTGTACAATGGATTGAAAATGGTTCACTATTCATTGCTTAAAAGAGAGGTGTGCTGTGCTGTGTAAGCATGCTTCAGTGCAACTGTACAATGAATTGAAAATGGTTCACTATTCATTGCTTAAAACAGAGGTGTGCTGTGCTGTGTAAGCATGCTTCAGTGGAACTGTACAATGGATTGAAAACGCTTCACTATTCATTGCTTAAAACAGAGGTGTGCTGTGCTGCGTAAGCATGCTTCAGTGGAACTGTACAATGGATTGAAAATGCTCCACTAGAGCAATACTCAGTAAATCACAGCAAACTGGAATGGTTGAAAAAAATTGCCATTTCGTCAATTTGGGAGAATCAAAGAAAGTTTCAGCTAAATTTGTGAAGAAAATGAAACTCCCTAAAGTCTTCATCATGCAGGATATGCCACTCATTACATACCCCTGCTTCATTATTATCTCAGAGGACATGCAACCTTAAGGTAGAGGGACAGACTCAGCTGAAAATCAAACGGACCATGTTGGAAATCTGGATTTCCATTGAAAACTAGTTAATTCTTGCCCTCACTGAAACCTGGCTTAAAACCGCTATCTGCCCTTCTCCGTTCTCGCTTCTTACAGTGTAACTGTAATATCCTGCACAACGGTATGCCTCATACTAGATCAAGAGGGGATGTCATACATATGAAAAATGACTCATTAGACATTTTTAATTTCTCCTATTCTCAAAATAGTAATGAGTGCACTCCACACTGTTAAACAAAACCTCAGCATATAAAATAATACACAGCTGTTTCTGTAATATGCATTCCCCCACCATCCTCAGTAAAAAACATAACTGATACCCTGCATAATATCTTCCCAAAGGGCTTCTAAAACAGCACTATTATATTATGTGACCTCAATGTGAATGCAAGTGGTGGAGAATCTACCCAACTGTATATATTGTAAATATTGTAAACAGCGTTTTGTATTTAGTGTTAACTCTATATCAGAAATGTTACTCTGTACATAAGATCTGCAACAAGCATAATGAATTTAAACAAGATTATGTTATTTCCATAACCTTTTAAAAACATTTTATTTGTTGTGGGTGAAAAGGGTCTATGGACTAGCCCACCTACCCAATTACCAAATAGTAAATGGGAAAAAAAGATAAATAAAAAGATCTTCCTCCCTCACAGTTGTATGATTTCTGAATGATAACTGATTGGGGACTGTGGAGATAAAATACCTGATCCCATCTATAAATATACTAAACTTGTGCAGTGTGATTTTATTTTTCATTCATTTGATTTCAAACGATTTCTGATTCACTGAGCAGTGCTTTGGAGAGTTACTGGGCCCCCTGGCTGAAATAAAACAGTACCAGATAGAGCTGTACCTCAGACCATTAATATTTTGCAATGAAAGGAAATACACATACAAAACCGTTGTTATGAAATGCGTACATATAGTCGTTAAAACTGATGGCAGTTTGCTTCCAGGGAAAGCACAACAACTTGAACAAAGCCTACCAACGTCCTATGCAACTAAGCTGAATTGCCATGGGGGAACAAGCAATTGGCCATGCAATATTAATTTTAAACCTGTCACCATAAATAAAAATATATGCATCAGGAAGATGTTAAAAGACGTAATGTCAGAGATACACTGAGATTTTTGGAACTGTTCATTTTTGTGCATGAGTGTTAGATGTAGGGCCCAGCTACAGCACAGAAGGCCCAAATACATGTATGGGAAATCTACTTTTCCTGACTACTAAACTTGGAAATCAGATTTTGGTGAAAATTAGTGCCTTTTTACCAAAGGACATATCTTCCCTGTAGACAAAGACCACTGTAACTCAAAGAAATTGTAGAACATTTCTACTGCAAAGCAAAATCAAATGATGCCAAGTAGTGACTTCTTTATACCTCCCTCAATAGAATCCCTAATCCTTTTCTTAGAACAAATGCCAGATTATGCAAATTAAAAGCTTCCTGAGCCAAATAAACCATTTTCTTTTAACAGAATTATCTAAACAATTTTTACATCCATGTTTTGTTGTGTTTAAGTGTACTGTTCATGAAAGAAGTAAATACAGGAAAACACAGTCCTTATGACAAAATTGACTCAAAAAGCTTTAAAACTAAATTCTATACAATTAAATCTGCTAGCATCAGAGGTTTTACTTAATCTTAAATAAAATTCTGTAAACTGATTTCATGTTACAAAGCATGTTAATACAAAAAAAATTATGAATAAATAGGAAACGACTAAAAAGGCACTTGCAAAAATGTTGCATTTTGACTGCAAAAATGCATAAGAAATTGAATCAGATTGCCATTACTGATTATTAAAACACTTCTTTAGGCAATTAATAAATCTTAAATGATAAATGACTGACATTTGAAGGCCTGGGACAAAATAATTACAAAACACTTCAGTGCTCTCAAACATTAAAGATGTTGAAAACTTCCTGTTTTGCAGTATCATGGAATTCATCTCACATGCACAAGAGATATTGTAAGCAATTAAATATATAAGAAAGAGCACATCAGAGTAAAACCCATATTTAATACTGAAATCTTTCACCTGATTTAGTATTTATATTATTTATAAACTTGAGTAATTCGCACTTCAAAAATTATTTAAAATATCTAACTTAGGGGCCATTTTCTAAGTATAACACGGATGTAAATGAAAATTAAAAGTGATTTGATAAAAATGAAAATATGAAATTTAAAATCGCAATCTACTGAGTGTTTATAATCACTGTTACAGAAGCAACATCCTTTTAATCTGATACTGTTTCTGATATCCTATATTAATTTATTGGAAATGGACCAATGGAACTATCCCTGAGGAAGATAACTTGTGCATAATACATATTGACAGACTACCAAAGAATATAATGATCATATAAATAACATGCAAATTATTTTAGTCAAGAATTATTGGTATTTTGTTTTTTAGTTGTAAAGCATGAATGAAATACACCTTTTGAAAAAGAATGCCTTTGTTAATACAAATGACTAGTGCAGGTTTACATAACCTACTGTCCCAGCAAGCGTGTGTGAGAAAGGACATGTCACTGCTTCTGAGTCACCTGAAAAAAACATAAGTGTTGTGGTGAGACATTTATTTTCATTTTAATTCTGCATATCAGCATATATATAAATGAAAATTATCAGTGAGTAAGAATTGATGCATTTTACACAACAAATATGTGTACATTTTAGATATATTTGATTTTATTAATTGATTAAGCCTATTATCTGGACAAAATCATGATGGTGAGTGATATTTATTTTAATCCAGAGAGATTTGTAGAAGTTAGTTATGGACAACATAATAATGCTAAACCATATGGACTTCCAAATGGCTAATAAATACATCAGTGAGGCTGGTGATTATAACAAGCAATGGAACTATTCTCGTATATCAGAAATTAATTGTGGTTTTCAGGTACACTGAAGACTAAAAAGAAATAATTAGCCACCAATTAACTAAATAAAGGCCCTTTATTATTGGTCTTAGACACACACTCATTCAGCATGGGTGAGAGTTGCTGTGTATTTACTAAATCTGTATGATATAATTGAATTCCAGACCTGCTTCACATATTGATCGTTAATGTATGTTTGAAAACAAGTTAGTATTTCATTGTTAGTAATCTTTCATATGCCTAAGAAATGAGTCACTGCTGACCCCTTAATCAGCATGTTGTACTGAATTAGATGACACAATGCAAATTCTTGCCTTCAGGTCATTGTACAATTGGATTTGCAATGAAAGTCAGACCAGAGGTAATGCGTACCTTGCTAATACACCTACTAAGGCTATGCTACCATTTGCAATGACAGTGATGCCTGAGTCTTAGTGTAAATTTAAGGGCAACTATCTGACTGTACAAGTCATGTTTGAAGGATGATAGGATATCACATTACTTTGTAAGTCAAGTGAGTTTATTACATAGCAAAGGGAGGTAACTAGGTAATGAAAATATGTCTCAATTTAGTTGCATTTGTTTCTTGGTGAAGGTTTAGAACTCTGGTCTTGGTGCTGGCAGCAAAATTTGTCTTGTTTAGGGTTGAGAATAAGGTTCTATATATCATATGTTGGAAGTTTTATAACTTTGAGCATTAAAATATCGAATTTAAATGTTCAAAGTTATAAAGCTTTGAACATATGTTAAAAAAAAAAACTAGACTAAAGTCTGTAGGCAGGTGCAAGCCACCCTGCACCCCCCACACCCCCTGGTCTTTAAATATACCAACTCCGACACCACACTACAGTGCTGTAAGGGAAATCTTCCCTTTACCGCACTATAATGCAGTCTCGGAGTTGGTATATTTAAAGAGCAGGGGGTGCATGGGGGCTTGCCCCCCTGCCTACACTAGACAGGTAAGTTCCATTTTTTTTTTTTTTTTATGATATGTTCAATGTTTGAAACTTCAAACATTTAAATTCGATTATTTAACGTTTGAAGTTTTCAAACTTTGAGCATATAATACAGACCCAAGTATAATTGGATCCCTAAGGGCATGGTAAGCTAGACACAGGAATCCCCTCAGCCGCCTGTATTATAATGAGTACAAAGATTAGGACTTCAGTTTCTTCTGATAGCTAAAGTTTTAAAGGCTAGAAATCCTTTTTGTTAGCAACCACAGTGTTTTTTTCAATGTTTTTTAATATGCCTAGTCAGACATGTCAATGGATGTATTATATTCAACAATAAGTCTGACTGAGCTAGAATATAAAGCAATAATGACTGCCTTAGTTTTATAGGAGACATTCAAGACAATTAGTTGACAACTTCTGATACCCTTGTTATGTATAAGTAGGGGCTTGGGAGTTGAAACATTTTCAAACAGGGGCCTGGGAGATGAATGATTTACAGGCTGCCAATATACATTAGAGATATTGGTGTCAATCCAGGGATGAATTTCTTGTTTCCCATCCAGTTTTCCAAGTTATACTTGAATTGGGTTAGGGAGGAACTATGCTTTGCATGGATAGGGAGCCTGTTCCTGAGAAGGGGTAGTGTCTGTGATACATACCTATCTCTCCAGCAGGTCCTGTTTATATCACAATCAAGATATAAGTCTTTAGACTGAGTAATTGTGGTACTGTATGTTTTGTAGATATGCAGAAGGTCCATCATAGTTGGGTCTGATAATGCCTTGTAAGCCAGGCATAGATCTCCCTTCAACACCCTATAGGAGACAAACTATACGGATAGGGCCTTGAGGCAGTCTGCATAGGACATTTTACTTATGCTCTGCATTCTTTTAGTGTGGAACCTCTGTGGACATTCCAATTGTTGGATATGCCTGGTTGCGTACATACTAAAGGGGACATTGTACTCAATGATAGTTGTGATGAATGTCGAATACAGTGGAACAATGAGTTTCATGGACCGACATGCTATACTTTTTTTTTTTTTTTTACAAGTTGCACAACACAGAATGAATTCCTTACTACTGTAGACATGTGATGATCAAATGCTAGATTACTTTCTATGTGTGTTCTCAAATTCCTGACTACTTGGTCAACTATTAGGGGTGTGTTGTCTATATGATAGTTACCAGGGTGGATGACTTCCAGAAAGATACTGTTATGCATTTCTTGGCATTTAGTTTTAGTCCATGGCTCTTGACAGCAGTTGTCAGATTCAGCCCTTCCTGGAGAACATTTGTGTCAGAGAGGGATTCTGTGATGACTCCTAATTTGTATTCTTCTGTGAATTTAGTCAGCCAGAGGCCATTGACATTGGCCTCAACTTCAGAGAAGTAAATGCCAAAAAGGAGCAGTCCCAGAACCAATCACCAAGGGACTCAGCTTCCTTCTAGTCTCTTTGTAGAAGTGGACTTTCCAGTTCTAACTTCCTGGGTCCTGTCTGTGAGCCAGCTGGCTATCCACATGGTGACACAAGAGTTTATACCTAATCTCCTGAGTTTATCAACAATGCCCAGTTGGGGTATTGTGCCAAATGCCTTGGCCAGGTCAAAGTAAGCAGTGTGAACCATCTTGCCCTCATCCATTGCTTTGGTGAACTTCTCAAAGAAGTCCACCAGGTTGAGTAGGCATGACCTGCCCTTGATGAAATTAAATTTGGTTGGGTCCAGTGTCCAGAAGTTTTGTATGTTATTACTGATAATCTCCATGATAATTATTTTCATGGCTTTGCACGAGATTCGTCTGTTGTTGCTGTTCTCTATTCATGAGGGACAAAGCCTGTTTGTAGGCTATAGTTAAATAGCAGTTCCGGAGGCCCTGATAGATCACATTTCATGCTATTTAGAAGGCATCCTGGGATATTGTCTTGTTCCATTACTGCAATGATCTGGGCCTTAGAGAGAGCATTAAGGGCCTGTTCCCTAGTGTTAGCAGGGTGAGTTATATTTGATGGTATTTCCTGACAGAGGGTTGAGGGAGGGAGGGAGAGAGGAATAAAGCTGGACATGAATTTGTCAGCCAGTAAGTTTGCTGTATCTTCTGGCTCAGTAAATGTGGCTCCATTAAAAATGAGCTCTGCACCCAATTGTGTATTTCCTTTGAGGTTAAAGATAACTAAAGAATGCCTTGTTATCACCCTTGGCCTCAGAGGCCAAATTTACCTCAAATTAGCATTTGGTAGACTTTGTCTTCTGAGTTATTGATTTAGTTTGATGAGAGTGCTTTTATCCTGCTGGGTGATGCACCTCCTAAATGTTGCATTGCTTTTCTTCCTCCTATTAGACAGTCCATTGATGTTGAAATTTCACTAGGTCGGCTTGTTTTGGAGTTAGTTCTGCACTTTTTCTTCATGGGTACAGCTGCCTCTATGCAGTTATCAACATGATTGTATAATAGATCTGTGAACAATTCCACTTAGGTCGCAGTGTTCTCAGGATTTATGGGGGCTTGAAATGTTGCCGGGTTATCAATTAAATAGCAGGAAGTTAGCCTTAGAGTGGTTCCTGAATATTTCAGGGTTAGCTTGAGTTTCAGGATTTATTTTTACTTCAATGGAGACCATCTTGTGGTCTAACCTTACCAAATTTATTTTATTTGTCTTTGTGACCAGGAAAAGTCCAATTAGGTAAAACCCATTGTCAGTGGAGACCCAGGGAGAAAATCTCCACATTTAATTTGCACTGTATAGGCATGTACACAAATGCATCGATCTTGCCATACCAAACAGAACTAAGATGCTCTCCTCCAAAAAAAGGAAGCCATTCTGGTGGTCCCCAGCCATCAATAAACTCTAAAACAGAAGGAAGAAATTGTTGCAGAAAAAATGAAGTCACAAGACTGGAAAACCTCCCTTATCAGTCTCAACAAAAAGCTGAGATCCCTTATCATATCTTCAAAAGCCAGCTATGAAGGCATAATTGCGGCTGACAGCAAAAACAATCACAAAGCCTTCTATAGCTATATCAAAAAGGCAATACCCAGATTTGCTCTGAGTTATTGCACAATGGAACCTCCTATACTGAGCCAACAGATATAGCCAGCTTACTGGCAGACAGATTCAGTGTCAGCTTTACCCCCCCCCTCCCCAAGGGCCCTATCACATTACCAGAAGAAAGCCTGGTACCCACCATTTCTGTGACACAGTTAAAAACTCCATTGTCCAAAGCCAAGAATACAGCATCCATGGGACCTGATAATATCCCTGGCTGCATCTTTCATGCACTACAAAATGAACTGGCACCACATCTGTGTGCCGTGGTCAATCACAGCCTTACCTCAGGCTATGTCCTAATGAATGGTGCACTGCTACAGTCATCCCGCTCCATAAAGCAGGAGCAACTACAGACCCTGGGAACTATCGCCTCATTAGCCTGATGAGTCTGGTATGCAAAGCTATGGAGTGCATCATCATGGACCTGCTTAACAAAGATATAGGCAATCTCCAAACTCTTGACCCTACACAGTTTAGCTTTGTCAAGGGGAGATCATGCCTGTTGAATCTTGTTGACTTCTTGGAGGCAATCATCAAGGCTGTGAATGAGGGTAAGGCAGTGCATACAGCCTACCTTGACCTGGCCAAGGCCTTTGATGCCATTCCCCACTCAGGTATCATTGATAAACTCAACAAATGAGGCATCATTCATTACATCACTAGGTGGGCTAAAAGTGGCTCACAGACAGGAGCACAGTGTGAAAGTTGTGGATTCCAAGTCAGACTGTCGACCAGTCATGAGTGGACTCCCACAGGGCTCAGTTCTGGGCCCTTTCCTGCTTGGAATCTACTTCTCTGAAGTCCAGGCCAACACAGAACAACTCTGGCTGACCATGGTTGCTGATGATTGCAAGCTAGGAGTCATTATCAACTCCCCAAGTGATGCAGACATCCTACAAAAGGGCCTCTCTGAGACCAGTGATTGGTGTCGGAACCATGGCCTGAAGCCTAATGCCAAAAAATGTGTTATCATCCCCTTTGGAAAAAACTCAGTTCCCACAAATTACCACATTGATGGGAGCCCACTAAACAATGAAGGGGCCATAACAGATCTGGGCACTCAGGTCAACAACCACCTCACCTTCGAACATAACATTGCCGCTGTGGTCAGAAAGTCCTTCTACATGGCACATCTTATAATCAAAGGTTTCACATCCAGGAAGAAAGAGGTCATCATCCCTTCTCTACTCATCCCTCATTGGACCAATCATTGAATATTATGCCCCATTTGGCATGTACCTGACCAGACATCTACAACAGCTGGAGAGGCCACAAAGGTATCTCACAAAAAGGATCCTAGTCCTTAAATACATATCCTACATGGAAAGACTCAAGAAACTTCAGCTGTTCTAAGTCTCTTATCGTCTACTTAGAGGTAATCTCTGCTTGACTTACAAAGCCATGTCTGACCCAGCCCTACTTGAAATGCTATACCTAAAGAAATCCCAATCCCCCCATGCCACAAGCTCCAGAGATCACAACCTTATTACCATAATTAACAGAACATGCTGGAGGGACAGGTTCATCTCCCAAAGACTGCCCATACTCTGGAATAAGCTTCCCATTCATGTCAAGCAGAGCACTTCACTGGCCCTCTTCAAAAGAAATCTTGACAAGTGGATGGGTAACAGTAAGTTCACTCCAGGGATCATTCCAGTTGCCCTCCTGGATAGGAGCACTGTGAACTAACATCAGGTGGTACGGTGCCTGGGCAATTTTTTTGGGCTAGGCTTGTAAAGACTCCAGGGCCATTAGCCTAGTACACACCTATGAACACATAATATACATTTATAATTGCAGTGTAAAATATCTATACATGAGTTTATTTACAAGATTTTTAAATATTTTAAATATGTCTTACATGAACATAGCATTTTAACACAAAAAAATTAGAAATTAGTAAATTGTCAGTCTATTGAATAGAGAAATAACATGCAATAATTGATGTATTTATAGCATGATGGTTTATAATAATTTATAGACAGACAAGCAGAATGTAATGTTTTGAGATCTGTTTGACACATAAAGCAATGTTGAGCACCTGAATAGTAGATTACACTATTTTGTAATGCTAGGCATGTGTCTGGAGAGTACAATAGGTTGTGGACAATAATTAGTTGTGAATATGTCAGCTGGTTTGGGATTTCAAGACAGCTTAATTGTTTTAATGCAAGGCAGTGGTGTGTTTTACACAGTTGATTGACTGCAAATGTAGCTATTTTGTACTAGCAGGAGGCCAGTTTAATTTTATATGTAGTGTTGATATTTCTAAGAATAGAGGAAGCATATAATAGAGAAGGAAGGATGTATGTTGCTGGTAAGGTAATCCTTGCTTGATCAGTCAGGTAGTGTTGTGATTTGGTTTGTAAACATACATACAGCTATGCCCTTTCCTGCCAGGCTATAATGTAGCAATCCCTTCCACCAACCAGTGCTCAGTTCTAAATAAACTTACATATAGAGCAAAGGCAGAGTACTGGTGAGTGATGTTCTTCAGCCAAAATACAAAAATGCTCTGATTCTCTCTCTCTCTCTGAGAAAGTCTTAAAAATAATACATCACTGCTGAGTCATTTTAGATTACATCATTTTTTTCTGGTTCCCAGGCTTAAGAAGTGTTAACATTTCTTTGATCTTGCACCTGGCCAGGAAACTACAGCAATAAAAGACATTATATATGTAAAATCTAGCAATTAACTCTGGTCTAAAAACAATAGAAGGAATTCCGCAGTCCAGACATTACATCCGAGTTTTGATTCAGACAATGCCTGACTTATCAGCTTTCTTCCAGAAGAGTGCACTGTGGTTACTTTGTGAAGTTGAACATTTAACACAGTTTTCTTACATTTAAGAGGACAAGCCTGTGGATTATATTCATATTTGCAATGACATAGAATTATTTACAAAATTCTATCTAGCTAGCCTGGCAGCCTTCACATATCTTCACATGCCACCCCCAGGAGAACTCAAGCTAATTTTTCAAGTGACGCTTGGGACACTTTGCTTGAGTGGGTTAGGTCTACTGAGTATATCTTAACCCATTCCCTGTCTTGAGAGCCCATTTGTGTTGGTGTTGCTAACCCCACTGCGGTGCTCCACTGATATGTCATACACTTGCAACACTAGGCTCCATCTTAGCAACTTGGCATTTTGGTGGCTGGCTCAGTGTAGTCATGTTAGGGGATTGTGATCTGTAACTACAGTGAATTTTCCTCCATACAGATAAGGCTGAAGTTTCTGCAGTGCCCACACTATGGCTAGACATTCCTTTTATACAGCTGTATAGCATTCCTCCCTGGGTTGAAGTCTATGACTGAAATAAATCACTGGGTGCTCATCGCCCTCTGAAGAAATCTGGTTAAGTACAGCCTCCACCTCATGGTTTGAATCATCCACCTGCACAACACATTCTTTGCTGTAATCTGGACTGACTAAGACAGGGGATCCTCTCTAAACTTCATTAAGCTTCTGGAATGACTGTTCGCATGCTGTGGTCCATACTACCTTATCTTGCCTGTTCTTCCTTATCAGGTCTGTGACGGGAGCAGCTATGGTAATATAACTGGGGATGAACTATCTGTAGTACCCTACTGTTCCCTAAGAATGCCCTCACCTGCTTTTTGGTAACAGGTGCAGGCCATGCTGAACGGCTTCCACTTTGGCAGGTTCTGGCCAATTCTTACCACTCCCCACTCTATGTCCCAGGTAGGAGACTTCCGCCTTACCCACCTGACATTTGCTCACCTTAATGGTCAACCCCACCCTCTGTAGTCTTCCCAGCACCTCCCTGACTTGTTGAAGGTGCTCTTGTCAGGAATGGCTGTAGACAGCAATATCATCTAGGTAACCAAGGGCAAACCCTCCTTCTAGGATATAATCTACCAGCCTGTGGAAAGTTGCTGGGGCATTCTTCATCTCAAAGGTATCTTTGTGAACTCATACAAGGATTCACAAAGGCTGACCTCTCTTTAGCACTGGGAGTCAGGGGCACCTACCAGCAACCCTTGGTAAGATTAATGGTGGTAAGATACTTAGCTCCACCCAGCTGCTCTAGGGCTTCATCTGCCCTTGGCATGGGGTAAGAATCTGACTCTGTGTGACTATTTAATTTCCTGTAGTTTACACAGACTCTGGTGCTGCCATACTTCTTTGGCAACAGCACCACTGGGGAGGCCCAGGGACTGTTGGACTCTTGAATTACCCCTAGTTCCAACATCTCCTGTATCTCCTCCCTCAGAGTCTGTTTGACTCTCTCAGGCACCCTATAAGGGGCCTGCCTAATAGGCCTCTGGGGTCCTGTATCCACCTGGTGCTGCACCAGGTGGTTGCACCCGGGTTTCCCAGTGAACATGTCCCCAAACTCCTGTAACACTGTTCAGATTTCTCAAACCTGGGTAGGAGATAACTGCGGGAACATTGCTACCCCTTCCACTGAGGTGTCAGTTCGAGCCTCACTGAGATCAGTCACCAGATCTCCCTCAGACTATTCCTGCAATCCACTGCAAATACTCAGCACAAAGGTCTTCCTATCATGGTAAAGTTTGATCATGTTAACATGATACAATTTGTGCCCCTGCCTCATGCCTAGCAGTTCTACTAGGTAGTTAACATCACTTACCTTGCTTAACATCTTGTAGAGTCTCTCCCAGGCTGCTTGCATCTTCTTGTGTCTGACAAGAATGAGAACTATTACCTGCTGCCCTATAGCATACGCTCTAGCATTCCTGTCATACCAGACATTTTTCTGCAATTGGGCTTCTGCCAGGCTCTCCTGGCCCAAGCCCATGAGTTCCCTCAGCCTTATCCTGAAGTTTAGGACATATGCCACAATAGACTCCTTGTGAGATTCACACTCACTTTCTCACTCATCTCAAATTAAATCTAGAGGTCCCCTCACCCTATGCCCAAACAGCAACTCAAAGGGTGAAAAACATGTGGATTCCTGCGGAACCTCTATGTAAGCAAACAGATGGGGGAAATATTTGTCCCACTCCCTCTTAAACTGGTCTGCAAATGCCCGTAGCATGGACTTGATTGTCAAGTTTTACCTCTCAACGAGACTATTAGTCTGGGGGTGGTCTTCAGGTGCTTCACCCCACAGTACTTCCACAGACAAGCCAGCAGGTCTGACATGAAATTGACACCTATGTCAGTCAGTATTTCTTTTGGGAAATCTACTCTGCTGAAAATCTCTAACAAAGCATTTTCCACCTTTTCTGCTCAATGGAGGACAAAGCCACTGCCTCAGGGTATCCTGTAGCATAATCTACTACCACTAGGATATACGTTTTCCCTGTGGAAATTGGGGTACTTAGAGGCCCAACAATATCCATAACTACCATATGAAATGGCTCCTCAATCACAGGCAAAGGCATCAAAGGAGCTCTCACCATGTCTCCTGCCTTCCCTTCCCTTTGGCACTGCTCACAGGTCCTGCAGTACCCTGTTACATCTCTGGAAATTCCAGGCCAACAGAAATTCTGCATTATATGTCTCTTCAAAGGATTTATGCCCATATGACCTGCAAAGGGAATATCATAGGCTATGGCTAGAAGTGCCAGATGGTTGGCTCTAGACACTACCAACTGCTGTACCCTCTCACCTTCTAGCCCTCCCTCAGGGGTCCACTCTCTATAAAGTAACCCTTTTGCACAGTATACAGTTTCCCCACTTCCCTTGAAAATCAGGTGCCTCACTAGCTACCGGCCTCAGGCCTTGTAATGTAGGGTCAGAGAGCTGAGTCTATCTCAACTCTCTCTTTGTAACCCTTCCCAGCTCCCCTTCCATAGGAAGCCTGGCATCCTCTGACAGCGGTGCCTCACTGTCAACCTGGATACTACTACTCACCTCTACATTTGCAGTCACTCTGTCCAAGTGAACATCAGTACCCACAAGCAGCTGTGGCAAACCTCCAGTCTCACTGCTACAGAGTAGGTCCCTCCCTGACATTTTCTAATAGTGCTTTGCACAGCTCAGTGCAGCTTCTTTTAATGCTGATCACATTCATGTATAATGCTCAATAAATGAAAATAAATTTTAAAGTAGTACCAAGTATTACGGACAACTAGAGTTAGAGCACTGCCCAATGATCAGCTGCACCTCTGCTGAATGTGCTGAGTGCAGTATATATCAAGCAAAACAAGAGAGAACCAATAGGGAAAGACAAGGCAAAAACAAAACTAAACTGAAGCCAATGGTACTGAGCTACTTAGATACAACAAGTAATTGCTTAATACATAGGTTGCTATGACACTGAAGGTGTTGCACACAGGAACAAGCAGATCTTCACCTGTACCTCTAAATGAAAGCATGTGGTAATAGCTAGTTGCAACCCCAGTAGCAAATGCTACACCAGGCAGTTTACATGGGAATAATAGAATGGGATACCCATTAAGTAAAATTTACTGTTATGAATATATGACTCGTTAATGAGGAAGCTGCAATCTTCATTTGTTCCACAAAATAAACTATCCTACGCTGGTTATTGTCCCACAGATTTAAACAAGTATTCCATGTGTCATGTGATATACAACAATAATGTGACATTTCAATATTTGATGCTGTATTGAAGATAAGAATCATTTAGCATTTAAAGAATACATAAACACTATTTATTCAAATCATAACATACTGGTTTCTTGAAAAGACTAGTAAACCTAAAGAAGCCATTTGAAGAAGGTTGTTCTTTCATCACAATACTGTATTGAATAGCAGCTTATTGAGGATTCACGGCATGTGGTAGGATCATTCTGAACACTGTCTTTCTTTCTAAATTGTGACATTAAATTTCATTAGCCATAGCACTTTTTGTTTTTCTGTAACTACAGAAAACTATGACTTAGGTAGCTTAGATTACATCTGTAGATCAACGTTTTTGATAGTGAATGTCCTACAAAATGGAAAGGTAGATCTCTGTACTTCAAATGTAAAACCATATATTAGGCATGCATTAGTCCTTTGCTTGGCAGTAGGAATGTGAACCTAGCACCTAATGTCTCATGTAAACCACCAGAAGCAACTTTGGCTTTGAGGCTTCTGTTTTAGCCTGCCCTAGAGTCCCTGGAATTTCCATTGTTGAAAAAGCATGTAATTGTGCCTTTGATCTCTCTCTTTCTAGTTGAATGCACCATATTCCTTACTTGTTTTAGTAATGAAGTTCTCCAGTGTTAATGGTGCTTGCTAGCACTGAGATTTCCCATTTCTTATTAAGCAATTGCTACTGTATATGGCCCTTCCCTCACTCTTGCTAGTAATGTTTGTCATAATCAGAACTGATATCCAAGAATAGCCATCTTTGGAAAAGTATATTTAAGCAGTGTGCTTCCATGGTCACTATTTTTAATTCCTTGATCTGGACAGCACAGGAGAGCTCAATATATTTTGCCATGACCTCTTTAGATTAACTTGTTCTAGGATTTGCTATCCAATTGTTTTTAATTAGAGGTACACTGATCATGGATGGAGCATTAACCCTAGGCTAACTGTATATCTGCAGACAGACCAGCTGACATGGAGGACGTTGCCTACATTACTCATCTGCCACGTCCACATCCATACCTTATTCCAACCACTCCCCTACTTTTTCTGATGTCAAAAAATCTCTTAAAGGCACAAAATTATAGTTTGATCTTAACAACATTAACTAATCATCAATATAGTCTTTCAACCTTCTGTTCTTTCCAGTACCATTAAACTTTTAAGAAAATCTAGCTGAATCTAATGAAATAGAAATAGTAAAATTTGCCAAACTACTAGGCATTACAACTGACAACAAACTCACCGTTGAAACATACATTCTTAATGCAATAAAGAAAACACACTTTAAACCAGGCAAACTTTATCATCATAAACTCTACATGGACAAACCCACCAAAACAAAACTGGCAAATACCTTACTTATCCATTCCTTCTTTATGGTAGTGCCATCTTTACTAACCTTAACTCATCCCTCAGCAATAAACTTCAGTCTTGCTACTATAAAATAGCTAAATTCACCTCAGGAACGCCTAACCGCTCACACCACTGCCAAGCAATCTCTGAACTGACCTGGCTGGATTTCCAAAACTATCTCTGTTATACCCAATTAATGCTAGCCCATAAACTAATTTATAAACTAAATACCTGCCCAGCACTTTCAGCAATACTACAAACTTATATTCCTACATGTACCCTAAGTTCCTCCAGCCAATTGCTATTAAGTGTAACCGAGCCCAATAAAAAAGCTGGACTATGCTTGTTCTCCCACAGCATTGATAACAGTTGGAACTCCTTACCCTCCCATATTGCCTAAATAGACTGTATAAAGACATATAAGTAGCATTAAAACTATATTTCCTAAATAACCTCAAATTCCTCTGCAAAACAAACAAGCCACCATAAAACTTGCACTACTTAATACTAACCCACATCCATAGTTCAAAATGACTACTACCTTGAAAGCAACACAGCTCAATTACCACTATTTCTGTTGTATAAGAACTGCCATGTTTTTATGCTATGCCACCATTTGAAAAAAAAAAAACTCATGTATTGTACTATATTACCAATTGTTAAGTTTTTATAACTTTGGTATATATTGTTAAGTTTTATATTTTTTGTATAGTCTACATTTATAATTGCTGTTAAATTTTGTGTATTCTAAATTTATAGATTTTAATTTTCTATATTTTATTTGACTGTATTAATTGTGGAGCTTTTCTCCCCAGGCCTCCACTGAAAATGGATTCCTGACCCAGTGGACTTTCCCGGTCAATAAACAAGTAAATAAATAAATAATCTTTCATACACTGCCCTGATAACACACTTCCTTTCATAATCTACTTTGATACTCCAATGTATTACCCTTACACCTTAAACTCGTACTTTTCTGACCTTCCACTGCTCATCTGCCACTCCTACTTTACATCAGATATCTTTTTCCCTCATTTCCCCTTACACTCTCATGCAGATATATGCGATTCTTTTGCAATAGGATATGCAAATATGTGCAAACATTATGAAGACACAAGTATCTCATGCTCTGTGTGTACAATACCATGGTTCATAGTTAGGTACTAGGCTATCTGCCCTAGGGCATTTATAAGCCTAGCCAGAATGTGTTGGCTTTCGCCTCCCTTTTAGATTAGATTCCTGAGCCTCTTTCCAGCAGGGCCATAGAAGTGATCCCAGGTGTAAATTTATGATTTCCCATCCACTCAAGATTTCTTTTGAAGAGGGTCAGTGAGGGGCTCTGCCTAACATGGATTGGGATTCTATTCCAGAGCGAGGGAAGGCTCTGGGATATGAATCTATCCCTCCAGCACATCCTATTTATTGTTGTGCTGAGGTTTACATCCCTGGAGCATGTAGCTCTAAGGGATTTGGATTTATTGAGGTGGAGCATGTCCATTAATTCCGGGTTAGACATCGCCCTGTACGTCAGGCAGAGATTGCCTCTGAGTAGGTGGTAAGCAACTGAGTAGAACTGGGGTTTCTTTAGTCGAGCTGCATAGGGCATCTGTTTGTGGCCCACGATCCTCTTGGTGAGGTACTTTTGGGGTCTCTCTAGCTGTTGCAGGTGTCGGGTAAGGTACATTCTAAATGGGGCATTGTACTCAATTATGGGCCTGATGAGTAGAGGGGCACAATGACCTCTCTTGATCTAGATGTGAACCCTTTCATGATTAGGTGGGCTATATAGAAGGTTTTTCTAACCAATTTGGCAATGTGATTATCAAAGGAGAGGTTACTATCTACTTGGGTCCCTAGATCCCTAATTACATCTTCCATACTTAGTGGATTACCACCTATGTGGTCGTTTGTGGGCACATTGTTTTTCCCAAAGGGGATGACTATGCACTTTTTGGCATTTAGCTTGAGGCCATGGTTCTGACACCAGGTATCCGTCTCTGTAAGTCCCTTCTGGAGGATGCTTATGTCAGCTGGAGAGTCGATTATGGCTCCCAGTTTGCAATCATCTGCGAACTTCATCAGCCACAGTCCTCCTGTGTTTGCCTGTACCTCAGAGAAGTATATACCGAAGAGGGGTCCCAGGACTGAGCACTGTGGGATGCCACTTGTAACCGGTTTGGAGTCGGACATAGCACCTGCAATACTGACCATGTGGGTTCTATCCTTGAGCCAGTTTGAAACCCATCTCATGACATAGGGGTTGATATTCAAGCTAGCAAGCTTATTTATAATGCCAGAGTGGGGTATTGTGTTGAAGGCCTTTGCGTGGTCCAGGTAGGCTGTGTGGACTACCTTTCCCTCATCTATGGCCTTGGTAACTGTTTCAAAGAAGTCAACTAGGTTTAAAAGGCAGGATCTGCCTTTAACAAAGCCGAATTGGGTAGGGTCCAGTGTCTGGCAGTTCCCATTGTCTTTGTTTATGAGATCCATGATGATGCGCTCCATAGCTTTGCAGACCAGGCTAGTCAGGCTTATAGGGTGATAGTTCCCGGGATCTGTTGTGGCGCCGCCTTTGTGGAGCAAGATAACTGTTGTTGTACACCATTCTTTGGGTACATATCCTGTAGTAAGGCTGAGTTTGAACAGTGACTTTATGTGAGGGTTCAGTTCTTTTTGGAGCTCGTGTAAGACACAGCCCGGGACACCAACTGGTCCCATTGATGCTGTGTTTTTTGCCTTGGTGAGGGCTGCTTTCACCTGTGTGTCTTTGATGTCTGGGAGACTACATTCTTTTGGGATAGACACTGGCCATTTTGTGGGGGAAAGGGGGGGAAAGTTTGCACTGAACCTGTCCGCCAGGATGTTGGCAATGTCAGTGGGTTCAATGTATTTTTTGCCATTTTGCACCAGCTCAGAGCAGATCTGAGAGTTGCCACCTAGATTCTTGATGTAGCTGAAGAAGGCCTTGTGATTATCTTTAGAGACTTTGGTGATTTTTCTTTTGAAGCTGGCCTTTGATGATTTTATGAGGGATCGTAGTTTCTTGCTAATACTTGAGACAAGGTGGGTGATCTGTAGCAAGCTACAACCTGAAAAGCAGCCCACTGTTAGTTGCACATGGATGGTTTCCGATGCCTCGTGCAGTGCCACTAACCTGGAGGTGTGGCTATCCTTGATGAAAATGGATACTCCCCCACCTATTGTATTTTGGTCTTTGTTCTGGGGCCAAAAATCATGGTATGAGTTATATCCTGGTAGTGCTGGGGTACTCTCTGGAGCCTTGAACCAGGTTTCTGTTACTGCACAGATATCGATTTTCTCCATACTGAGGAGTGCCTCGAGTGCGTGCATCTTGAGGTTTAGACTTCTGGTGTTGAGTAGCATTAGTAGTAAACAGTATTACACAGGACAACTCAGCACACAGGTTATTATGTCTGATGTCCCAAATACAGTAGTCACAAGTGAGAAAGTAATATTTCTTTTTATACCAAATTATGAAGATGTGCCATGGTAATGTTTCTGTTAATAACTATGCCCAGTGCATATGGTGTTCATAATAAGAAATGATACATTATATAATGCTAATAAAATCTTCAGCAATACCTGTTGTTTGCTTACTACAAGTTTGCAGGTATGCATACACATTTAGTAATAAAACATGCATACATCTCAGGCACAGTCAACCTGCACACACTGTGGAAGATTTCACATGCCCAAGTATAACAGAGGTCACGAATGGCACCTCGGGCAAATGGGATGTTTTGTACTAGAGAAATTGAGAGCTATTTTTCAGAAATATAAACATGTAGCCTTGTTATGTTGTTGCCTCACAGCAAGAGGTTCTCCCGTTCTATTCTCGGCTTGGGTTGGGAGTGCCTTCTGCGTGGAGTCTGCATGTCCTCCCCGCGGTCAAGTGGCCGTTCGAAAGACATGCATTGAATGGGCGTGCCTTCGTTAAAGGTTGGGTGTCGGGCTGGCAACTTGACACCATAAAATCCAACTGCCAATCATTAGCAGACCGGAGTTCCGTTGTGGTGACCCCTAACCGGGAAAAGCCGAAAGACAAACAACAACAACAACAATAACTCTTGTTAAAATTATATTAATAACTTGAACCAGAATGTGTTTTAAGTGGTACTCTATGGTATCAGATGAAAGATCACAATGCTAGAAAAACATTGTACTTATAGTTGGTGTACAATTAGGACTGCTTGCAGATATATGTACATATACTTGTCATTAATTTTACAGGTTGTCCCTGATTTGCTTGCCCTGGTGTCTAACTACCATTACTTTACAGATGTTGTTGTTGTCTTTCGGCTTTTCCCAGTTAGGGGTTGCCACAGCAGAATTCCGGTCCGCTAATGATTGGCCGTAGATTTTCATGAATGCTGAGGTGTCAGCTCGACGTTCAACCTTCAATGAAGGCACGCCCATTTACGCATGTCTTTCGGATGCCCACCCAACCACGGGGAGGACATGCAGACTCCACACAGAAGGCACTCCCCACACTCCAGCTGAGAATCGAACGAGAGAACCTCTTGCTCTGAGGAAACAATGCTACCGCTGCACCACCATTACTTTACAGATATTTGCAGTATGACTATTATGCTTATGCATATGTGCATACATATCTCAACTAGTGCCCACATAATCAGATAGAGGAACCACATTTTTCAGGATAAGTCCAAACATGGGTCAGGCATACCAGCTCATCTAAAAGGGAGTATACATTAATTGAGAAAATACATTTTTTATTATAAATGCATGATATATATGTATATACAATACTGATATTTATGTCAATAGTCTGACTTAGAAAGATTTTATAAATAGTCCATGATGTCAAATAAAAGCAGGAATAATGCTGCAAAAGTTGTCACTGCTACCATGTCTAACTACCACCACTCTGCAGACATTTATCCTTTTTGGCAATACATATGCTATTTCTGCATATTTTATCTAAATATATCAGACAGTGTCTGCAGAGTACTATGACATTAGACCATTCCACAGGACAGCTCAGTAAACTAGGCTGGAATGTTATCTGACCTAAATACAGTGGGCAGTAAAGGAGAAAGTATGATTTTTTGGGCTATATTATGAATATGTGCAATATTAATATTCTTGTTAATAACTTCACCAGCTACAGTATATATGGTACTTCATGTGAAATATATTTATAGGTGGAACCCCCGGGTGAATTTTCAGTTACACATCCAATCGTCCAAATTGCATTTGAAATGGTCCAATGACGTGATCCGTTTGACATGAAGTGGGAGTGTATTCCAAAGGTGTGGTAACCTCTTGTTGATAAATCTGTCCCTCCAGCAGGCTCTATTAATGTCACATACCAAGGTTAAGGTCTTTAGAGTGAGTAACCTGTGTATGATTTGACTTGTGGATATGCCGCATTTCCAGTAAAGTAAGGTCAAAGATTGCCTTATATACAAGGCATAGATCATGTAAGTAGTCTGTAATAAAGAGAATAGAGTGATAGTGATTTCAGATAATCCACATAAGACCTTGAAGTTTCCTTGTGAGGAACCTTTGTGGTCTCTCCAATTGGTACATACCAAAAAGGGCATTGTACTCAATTACTGGCCTGATGAGGATAGAGTACAGAGAGGTTATAGCTTCCTTTTTTTTCTGGATGCAGTCCCCTTATGAGATGAGCAACATGGAATGTCCTTCTTACCATTGTGGAGATGTGGTGATCCAAGTTAAGGTTACTGTGAACTTGTGGGCTCGTGTGCTCAGGTCTCTCACCACTGAGTGCATATTTAGAGTGTTGTTATTGATGTGGTAGTTAGTAGGAACATTGAACTTACCAAAAGGGATGACAACAATTTTTATGCATTGAGTTTAAGGCCATGACTGTGGCACCAATCGTTTGTTTGTGTAAGACTTTTCTATAGGATGTTGACATTGTTTGAAGATTCTATGGCCACTCCCAGTTTGCAGTCATCAGCAAACTTTGTGAGCCACAGACCTTTAGATTTAGCTTGTACTTTGCAGAAATAGATTCCAAATAGTAGAGGTCCCAGGACTGATGTCTGCGGACGGACCACCACCAGTTATAGGTCTGCTGTTTGAGGTGGATTCCCCTATTTTGACTATATGGGTTTTATCAGTGAGCCATTTATTGACCCATCTAATGATATAAGGGTAGATACCTAGCTGGGAGAGTTTGTCAATAATGCTTAAGTGGGTGATAATGTCAAAAGCCTTGGCTAGTCTAGGTAGGCTGTATGCACAGAGTTCCCCTCATCCAGGGCCTTGGTGACTGTCTTATAGAAGTCCACTAGGTTTAACAGGCATGATCTCCCTTTGACAAATCCAATCTGAGTAGGATCAAGCATTTGGAGATCACCTATATCTTTGTTGATAAGGTCCATGATGATTCATTCCATGGCATTGCAGATAAGGCTAGTCAGATAGTTCCAGGGGTCAGTGGAAGCACCACCTTTGTGCAAGGGGACAACAGTGGCCACTTTCCATTCAGCTGGGATGAAGCCAGTGCTTAGACTATGATTGAAAAAAGTACCCAGTGGTGTTGCTAATTCTTGTTTGAACCCATGTAGGACACAACCTGGGATGTTATCAGGTCTCATAGATGTTGTGTTTTTTGCCTTAGAGAGGGCATTTATAACCTGCTCTTTAGAGATACAAGGTAGAGGATAGCTGTTTAGGGATGTCATAGGGTGCATGTGGTGGGGACAGGAGAATTAAGTTTTTACAGAACCTGTATGCTAACAGGTTAGTTATGTCCACAGGCTCAGTATATGTCGTATCATTAACTGCCAGTTCAGCACAAATCCAAGCCTTTCCGTTTAGGTTATGGATGTAAGTAAAGAATGCCTTATGGTTGTCTTTAGTTGAGAAAGCTAATTTGGATTTGTACTTTGCTTTGGAGGACTTCACAAGAACTCTTATTTGTTTGTTTAAGCTGAGGGAAGTGTTTCGAGATTATGGCTCACTCCCGCTTATACTTAGATAGCAATTTCTTCCTCTTATTGTAAAGCCTGTTGCTTTTTCTTGTGGAACTCATTTTGGTACTATTAGGTATGACTGAGTCAATGCAGTTACACAGGTGTTTGTATAAAGCTTTGGTGTAGAACTCGGCATAGTTGCCAGTTCCATCTGAGAGGTGGAGATACAGTAAAGAAAGCTATTTATAAAATCCCATAAGAGGTTATAGTTTGCTTTGGAGAACTTTTTTAGTTTAGTTGCAGCTGGTGGGGGATACATGTGTGACAGTTACTTCGAATGAGACTAATTGTGGTCAGATCTCACTGGGGAAGTCCTCAAAGTGGGAGTTCCTACAGTGGTCCTCCATATTGGCAAGCACAAGATCCAGGATGTTAGCACCCCTTTTGGGTATGTCAACAAGCTGATCCAGGGCATTGGAGTTAATGAAGTCGAGGAACCTTTGGCAAGTGAGTTAGAGCACGAGTGATTTACCCTGTCAATGGATGGGTAGTTAAAGTCACCCAAAATCATTGTGTTTGGATATATCTTGATAGACTCAAGTAGATCCAAATAGATAGAGTGGGTGTCCTTATTCATGCATGGGGTTCTGTAGCTGGCAAAGACTTGAACAGGTGTCCTACCAACAGTTAATTGCACCTGAAATATCTCCAGGGAATCGTACTGTTTAAACAATCTGGAGGTGTATTTATCTTTAATGAATATCGATACACTGACTCCTTTAAGATTTCATGCCTTCAGTTTGCAGTCTGAATGTGTGGGAGGAGGAGTAGCTTGGTATGGCTGGGGTGCTCTCCACAGCCTTGAACTAGGTCTCTTGTGACTGCACAAATATCTAACTCTTCCAAGGTGACAACTGTTTCCAGTGAGTGCAATTTCATGTTAGAGTTCAGCAGCATAACCATGAGGTTGTTTTTAGATGGAGTTTTTATGGTGGGAATTTTTGGCAACAGCCTTAGCCAGTACCCAGGGGAGACAGATGAAGTCCATCTCTGCCAAATCACTGAGGTCTGTCAGTCATGTCATCCCAGGCTGACAGATGCTGTATCTCCTTAGAATGACACCATAAACTAAGCCAATTATTGAAGTCAATCATTTTCTATCTGTATTGAGTCATCATCCTAGGTGAAGGTAAAATGCTGCTTTAGGCTATGGACACACCTGCCTGAAACACAGTCCAAAAGCTCAGTCATGTTTCTCTTCATATAATTCAGAGAGGTACATCTCAAGTTATTCACACCATCATGGACTATGGCAGAGTCATAACATACTTGTTTTTGAGAGACTTGAGTCCATGTGTGATATGGCGGATCCTGGAACCTGACAGACAGCTGACTGTGGCCTTCTCCTTATCCAGCCTGGTGAGAGGGAGATTTGTATATCTCACGATGGAATCAGCTATGACTAATATGTTTGGTTTTGTGTTTTGCCTAAAGGGCTTGACAGGTGAGACACTGGTGCATGATCTATTATGTGTATTGTGTTCTGCAGAGGAAGTATTATGTGTAGAGTGCTTGTGTTTGTGTTTGGGAGGTCTCTGTTTTTTAGGTATGTTTCTGGTGTGGACCTCTTCATATGTATACATGTGTGATGTGTGATGTGGGTTTGGGTGGAGTAGGAGGTGAGGTGTGCATGCTGACAACCCGCCCATTGTCATATATGACTGGTGTGTGAGAGAGCACAGATTCAAGGTTAATATAGTTGTATCTCACACATGTTGAGTTTGTGTGGACAATGAGTATAGGGTTGTCCGTGAACATGAGGTAGTTGCTACACTCCCTTAGGATGCCCATGTCGAGCAAGCTAGCTGGAGAAACTGGGGGAAATCGTCCATCCATAGGTAAATTTATATAGTCAGGAATGGAGGTCACACTTAGGAATGGCTAGTGTGTGAGAGGTGTATTGGTACCTCTGAGGCTAGGTTTAGTGTTCCACCTGACAGTAGAGCAGGGCCATGAAAAACTCTTGAGGACCACCAGCAAAGTGCTAAGGGATCATTTAAAAAGCAAAATGTTTGTATCTGTAACCACTGCTACACAGCAGTGCAAGATGGTGCACTACACACAAAGAACCACAAATGCAGCAAACACGAAATAACCCTTTTAAATCAAACTAGCCAATAAGGGTGCTTTCTCTGAGCTCTAGTCAAGTCACCCTCAATTAGATGGGACTCAGACAGCACTCTTTTCCCACAAGGGTGCAGATGGGACCTCTACAACAAAGATGGCTTGAATATAATGCTCAGAAGTTGCAAAAACAGAGAAACAGCAAACCTGGAAACGGGCTATGCTACAGCTGAGCTAGTATAGTATACAGTAAAATGTGGCAAAAAACAGTTCAGATAATTCAGACAGACAGTACAATGCAAATACAATTAAAAGTGCTATATAAGAGCAAAAACAGGCACTTAAAGTTAGTTGGGAGCAATGGATGCCTCAGATCTTTCAGTATCTCAGTGAAGAGCTGGTTTTAGTGCTTAACTCATTACATCCAAGGGATGCCTCCAGGTGCATCTGCAGTAAACTTCTACTGATGCCTCTAGGCATCAAATATTGCTTGTTCATATTTTAATCAATAATTCTAAAACCATGCTATGAACAAGGTTTTAAAATATTTCATATTAAAGCTTACACAATGTCAAACAACTGCATTAATATTTGATCTCTGTCTAGTGCAGGTAAACAGATATTAACTGTTGTATTTTATGATATTAATTTACATAAATATAATTGTCACATTTTTTTAAATATCTCAACAACCAAGTAACACAGACAGAACTCCTTAGCCTCATATGAAAGCACTCAGCTAGATGAATAAAATGCTGCTGACAGTATGCACATAACTTGAGGGGTTGCTGAGATATTGAAAGTTTTTAAATATTAAAAATGTAATAGTTACTGTGTTTAAAGTGACATAAAATTCAGTTTAAGACCTATAACCTAAAGAATACTACCACAATAAAAATACTGTGTGAGAAGAGTTTGCCATTTTTACTTCTTTCATAACCCCTGTGG
Organism: Protopterus annectens; assembly: GCF_019279795.1. Classification (NCBI taxonomy): domain Eukaryota; kingdom Metazoa; phylum Chordata; order Ceratodontiformes; family Protopteridae; genus Protopterus; species Protopterus annectens. The sequence goes on from NC_056743.1 coordinate 221,233,504, forward strand.
CTCCAGAGATATGAATACTTATTTGAAATGTGAAGACAAAATTTGATTCTGTCTAAAGGCTTAGGCTCCACCCATTGGAAGCTACAGTGCAAACTTCCTGTGCTCCATTGGAGTGAACAAGTTAAGTGATACAAAACAGTCCAGATTGAGTCTGAATCCAGCCCATGCTACAAAATGCAGAAGCACCAAAAAACCAAAGTGCACAGGATCACAATCACAACAACAACAAAAAACAGTTTAAAGCATCATTTCAGTAGAATACTGTCCTCAGTTTAATCAGACTACTGACAAGCAGAAATGAATGCGGCAAAATAAATGCAACTGAACACTTAAGTACAAGCAGCAAAAGCACCAAAATAAAGTAGGAAGAGGCACAAATACAGTAGAAGCAGCTGAGTAAAGTGTATTTTTTTAACCAGAAAGGGAGGAAACAGAAGATAATTCAAGGTTAAGAAGCGAAGGGGATAGGCCTTCACAAATGATATCACTGCACTCAGCAGAATGAGCTGATGCGATGAGACTGGGATGAGTGTCCAATATCAAATTTTTAGTAGAGTTGTGCACCTCAAAAGCCACCAAGCTTTAAGAACACAACAACAATTGAGCGAGTGGGTGGGAAAAACAAAAAGGAGACAGGGATCAGAACAGAGGTAAGGATTTATTTCACTAATCCTAAAATACAGTTGTACAGTTTAAACAGATATGCAACAAATATTGTTTTAGTTAATCAGAAGTGCAGAAAACAGTTGAAAATAAGCACTTATCTGTTGTAGTCTCACAGCAGGGTTTTGGAAAACAGCAGCAAAAGGGCAGAAGGCCTAACTCACTGCAGCTTTGAGCAAACAAGCACACACCGGTTCAAATACTGGCTACTTAAAGCAGAGAAATAGGAACCAGCCAAAGTTCAAATTATCCAATCAAAACACCCTAAACAGAGCCCTGTAGGAGTAACTCCAGCATGATCAGACCACACTCTAACCTCCTCCCATTAGGGCACAGCTAGGCCTCTTCAGACAAAAAGATTAACTGTTTTACAAGCTCCAAAAGTCACAAACAGTATTAGAATCAGCAAATCCTAAAACTAGTCTATGCTACTGTTTTTCAAATGCAGCAACAAGGTAAATGAAGAGAACAAGCAGATAAACAATAATTATAGTTGTAAGAGGAATTCAGTTAGCAAACATAATGCCTTTGTTTTCAATACTCTTGAAATGGAAATGTATTTGTACAGGTCTGGTTCTACACCTGCGCTGATCCTTAACTGACAAATTAATTGTTTGTATTCCAAATAGTTCTCTTTTACATTCATTGACTCTGCCTATAATAAATTGGGTCTACTTAACTCATTTGATCGAAATTTCATTTGATTGAAAACCAAACTGCAAGGCAAATGACAGGGATTTGTCACCCTCCCCAATGTCATGTGACCCTGGTGTTGGTATATATAGTTGGGGCGGGGTGTCGTTTAAAATCTGTACTTTTTCTGTTATTTTCTTCTTTTAAAGGAAACTAGGTGGGGGGGCTTCACTCCCCCTGACAATATATACCAACTCCAGGGTCGCACAACATTGGGGAGAGGGACAAATTCCTGTTATATGCCTTGAATACTGGTTTTCAGTCAAATGAAATTTTGATCAAATGGGTTTAGGTCAAATGGTCTTTCGATCAAATGAAGTAGACCCATATATATATATATATATATATATATATATATATATATACACACACACACACACACACAGACACACACACAGACACACACACATAAAATAAAAAATAAAAACTTCTTAAAGACATCGCACTTGATTGATAGAGTTCCTATTTAAGGCGTTTTTGGATTTTACTGGCTTAATGTCATACAGGTGCCTGTCTCAAAGTCTCCTTGGAGTTTTTCTTACTTAATAAGCTGGGACTTATTGGAATTTGACCTTCATCCAGTAGTTAAAAGATAAACTGGCTGGTTTTCCTCAGATTGCTTACACTAAAGCAAGAAATATTACCAACCACTTAGAAAGCAATAATGATAGAGACTAAATGAAAAATACAAGGAAGAAGATGGCAAAATGTAAATATTGCAGATATTTGAACAATGTTCCCTATTTAGGTGTTGATGGATTTGACAAAATATCGCTTGCCCATGGTCTTATAACTGTGACATTACCGGTGTGGTGTATTTAACCACCTTTGTCTACTGCCTGACAATAATAAATTTTGGGGTATGTTATGTAAACTACATTCTTTGATACTCTATCATAGGTTATCAGTGTGGTCTGGTGCAACCCATAATGATGACCCTTTTTCTCTTGTCAGACTTCATAAGCATGAAACTCTTCTTAATATCAAGCTCTTTCATAACTTACCTCTCCAGGCTTCTCAAATTGGCATTAAAATGCCTCTTCCTGGGACAAAGCATTCTGATGTGGTCTTCAGAAAAGGCTCAAGCACTGTAAACATTGGATGTGGGGAGGGTTAAAAGTACTTCTTGTCTTAAGTACAGCCAAACACACATTGTCCATTCCCTTACCAAAAAACAGCTTCAGATTCAGGCTGCAAGCAAATAACTTTAACTGTATAAGAAATCTTGAAATATTCAGTTTAAATTGGGTGACAAAAGTAAATCCTTTACTGAATAAATTCAAATGCTCTTCAGATGCATTAATACCACTCGGATGAAATACTTTAAAGTTGTTACTTGTCACACTCCAGTACCCTGGGCCACCCTGCTACTTATCCCTTCCTTCTTCTACCCCACTTTCCTCATCAACAGCCTGGGCTGTTGTTTGACATTTCTTTTGAGGCTATATTTGGCCCCTTTGCATATTTCTCCAACCTCCAGACGTGTGCATCTTCTAAAAGATCATCCTGTTGAATTGCCCCCCCCCCTTTCCCTTCTCCTCCCACTTCCCCTCTTAGCACTCTTAAGATCTTCACTATCAATGCCCAGAGCCTTAACAACAAATTTCACCATGTACAAGCCTGGATTAATCATAACCAACCAGACATCTTAGCCATCTCCGAAACCTAGCTAAAACCCCATATTACTGACTCTGAAATCTTACCTCCTGGTTACCACATCCTCAGAAGTGACCATTTAAATAAAAAAAGGTGGAGGCTCTGCTCCAATCTACTCCAATCTTCTCTCTCTAATACCTCTTCAAATCCCTACCCCTAAATTCAAAAATTCTGGAATCACAGCAAGCCTTCTCTGTTTGAATAAGCATAAGAATATCTGCATTATTTCCTTATATATCTCCCCTGGCAACAATATCTCCACCTTTGAAGATATTCTACACTGGGCCTCAACTGAAATAAAATACGAAACATATATTCTAGGTGATGTCAATATTGACTGGAATAAAATCAACATGCCATCCCCCTCACTATCCATTAACCTTTTCAACTTCACCCAAGTAATCCTTTCAACAACTTGCCCTAACAAAAACCACCCCCCAGGGTCCATCATAGATTGGATTCTAGTCTCCCATCTAAACAAAATCATTCTCTGTGGCACCATCCCCGACACCTTCAGTGACCATCTCCCTGCCTTCATCCATCTATCAACTAGCGCCATCCAACACCAACATCTCCACATTCAAACTCGTAACCTCAGCAACTTCAACCCCTTAATTTTTTCTAACATCTTTAAACAAATTAACTGGCAAATCCTAAACACTCTCCCACTTGACAACACTGTTGAGCATTTTAACTCTATCTTCATAAATACTCTTAACTCCCTAGCCCCTCTAAGAAATAAATGAATCAAAGTTAATTCTGCTCCTTGGTTGACCAAAGAAACTAAACAAATTATGCATCACAGAGACAAATCCTGGAAGCTCTATCAGAAAAATAAACTGCCCTCTGCCTTGCTCCAATATACCCAACTCCGCAACCAAGTAAAAAAACTTATTACTAAGGACAAATAAAAAAACTATAATAAACTTCAGTCCAACAACAATAAGAACCCAAAACAATTCTGGAAATCGGTCGACTCCCTTCTCCATCCCGGATCGAGGAATAGTCCCTGCCCTGACCCTAGTTTAATTGACAGTGAACTGAGCTCCCATTTCAACACCTTCTTTACTGAATCCATATCTAAGCTAACTTAAACATTTCCAAATAAGAATCCACCTAACTCCCTCTTCACAATGCCCAACAACCCAAATAACAATCCCCTTAATTTCCATCTCAAACCTGTTTCCACCATTTTTATAAAAAATGAGCAATAAACAACAAAACTGCTCACAGTTGAACCAGGCTGTATATGTTCCAATCACCACAAAAAGGCAGTATAAAATCTTGCAGATAAATAAATTTCAGGGGTGTCGATTCAGACCAGTTGCAACATCCAGAATACGAAATACCAAAGTCCAAAATATGGAAAAAAAAAGCCCCAAAATGAGTCCAAATGCGATGAATAAAAAGCTCTTTATTAGGATCCAAAAGTGGTGTTTGATAAAGCTTTTTAGTGAAAGCGCTCACCACTTTTGGATCCTAATAAAGAGCTTTCTATTCATCACATTTGGACTCATTTTGGGGATTTTTTTTTTCCATACTTTGGACTTTGGTATTTCGTATTCTGGATGTTGCAACTGGTCTGAATAGACACACCTGAAATTTATTTATCTGCAAGGTTTTATACTGCCTTTTTGTGGTAGTTGGAACATATACAGCCTGGTTCAACTGTGAGCAGTTTTGTTGTTTATTGCTCATTATTCTGGCCCTGTCTCTGCTCACGCCTGCTTTACTGCTGTTGGTGTCTGTTTTTATTATTATTTCTTATTTTAATAAAAAGCTTCTATCCAAGCTAAAGCCATGCTCTAATGCCCCTGACAACATACCCTCCTCCTTCCTCAAACATGCAGCTGAAGGTATTGCTCTCCCAATTAGTATTCTGATTAATAGATCATTAAATGAGTCATACATACCGAAACTCTGGCGTTCAGCCTACATTCTACCTCTTCACAAAGGAGGCAAAAACACCACTATTTCTAACTTCCGCCCCATTGCCCTACTCTCTCCAATATCTAAAATTCTAGAAAAATGTGTCCACCACCAATTTTTGCCTTATCTAATTCAGAATCACCTTCTAACACCCACCCAGCACGGCTTCCGTCCTAGCCACAGTACCATAACTGCCTTACTATCCTTCCTACAAACTGTCAATCAAGCCCGAGACTCTGGACTCATTGTATCCACAGTACTGCTAGATCTTTCTAAAGCCTTTGACACCATCTCCCATACACACCTTCTCCTTCATCTCGCTAACCTTAATCTCTCCCCTAATACTCTATCCTGGTTCTCCAGTTACCTATCTGACAGATCTCAAGCTGTCAAATGGAAGAACTCATCCTCTTCCTTCTTGCCTACACCTACTGGCGTTCCTCAGGGGTCCATCCTCGGACCCATGCTTTTCAACATCTTTATAAATAACCTTCACACCTTCATCCCTGACACCACGGTCATCCAGTACGCTGATGACTCTACCTTGGTCTGTGCCGTCCCCAACATTCCTGAACTACTGACCAAAACTCAATTAGCCTTTTCCACTACAGAGAATTGGATGCACCAAAACCACCTTTCCCTCAACTCCAATAAATCTAAAATACTAATTTTCCTCCCCTCCAAGGTTTCCTCCTTGGACAAAAACACTTTCAATGTCCTAAGCCAAACTAACACTGCCATAGAAGTGGTCCCATCTGCAAAACTCCTTGGCATTACCATAGATGAACACCTCAAATTCCATCTTCACATACAACAAAACATAAAGAAAACCCACCAAAAGCTAGGTATGCTATATAGGAATACCCTGGCAATCACCTACCTCCTACCTTCTCTTCTATATGGAGCCCCCTTTCTAACCAATCTGTCTGCTGCCAACACCTCTAAGCTCGAAGCTTGCTATAATAAGATCTCTAAATTTGCCACCAAATCCAAAATGTCAACTCACCACTGCCTCAGCCTACAATCTCGTTAGAACTCCCTAACCACCTAGACTACCTGCAACTAACCACCGCTCACAAATTAATATTCTCCCCTAATAAATGCCCAGCCTTAAATAACATCCTTCCTCCATACATCCCAAACAGAACACTGAGATCTGAACACGAAAACCTAATCTCCATTCACAAACCCAAAAGTCCTGCTGGCCAGCTCCTACTCTCTTTCTCTCTAGGTAAAAAATGGAACTCTCTCCCTCCTTCACTTAGGACTATACCCAACACTGAATCCTTCAAGACCCAACTTTTCCTACACCTATCTTCTAAATGGAAATGCTCCTGCTTTCACCCCACATAAATTCTAGGGATTCTCCCGACTAAGCTCTACTTACTCCTACTCCACTACACTCTTATGCTTATTCTTAAGTTCTAAAGAACCAGAACTAACAGACTTTAATCGACTCCAAGCATGTAAATATTGTAATCATCTGAAGAGTAAAAAAAAAAAAAATAAAACATTTTTCTGTTGTTAAACAGTCTCATGATGTATATTACACTCTGCAGTTCCTGAATGTATGAATCTTACTCTTGTATTTCATTATGTAACCTTTATTTGTATTTTGTAACCTTTATTGTATTGTATTGCTCATGGAGCTTTTCTCCCCGGGCCTCCACTGAAAATGGGCACTTCTTGGCCCAGTGGACTTCCCCGATAATCAAACTGAAAATAAAATAAAATAAATAAATCACCATTCTCCACTGTTGACTTGATCTTAAAAATATCTTTTACTTTGCCGGCTCTTGGAGATCTGGGATGTCTTGGGGCAAGTACATTTTTTAGCATATTCAACTTTGCCCCTTGCCAACTTCTTCGGCTTCCTTTTTTTTTTGATGATACCAGTTTGTCAGTCTTATTAAAAAAAAAAACACTAGTGTATTCAGCATTATAAGACATGAACAGTAAATCATTAATAATAATCTAATTTAACTTAGTGCCCTGATCAAACATATTTAACTTGCAATTGTTTAACTTCATGATCAGCTTCAACAACTTGTAACCTATTTTGCTCAAAAATGTCCAAAAGCTCTTTGTAAAAAAGAGAGACTCTCCAGTCCAGTCAGTATTTCCAAAGCTGCAGTTGTTTTGAACTTGCTTAACTCAAATGCATTCTAACAAGTGCAGATTGTCCATTTGTCTACTCCTGTGTTGGGTTATGTTCTATTCAAAAGTCTATAAATGGATGCATAAAGATCCCCACATATAGGTTGACCATTCAATCACTTTGGCTCTCGAAGGTACACTGACAAACACTCACGTTCTAAATGGCACTAGTCTTCCCTGTACATAAGGCAGCATAGAGAATGCAGCAACTGCACCTTCAGTATTCCAACTTCACCAGTTATTGCCTTGCAACAATATGGCTAAGTCAACAAGCAAAGACTCCAGCGGCATACTTGATGAAAACCTTTCTTGGCATGACATCTCAATGGCCACAATAAACAAGTAACAAGAAAAACAAGGAACAATTAACACAAGAAACTCAAATTAATAGCAGACCAAGAGAAAAAATGTCAAATCTTTTAATAATTAGAGCTTTTGTCCTAGCAGTCTGGTTTTAATTTGATATATTAATATCATCATTTTAAAGATGTGTGTCTGCTGAAAAACTTTCATTTTTTAACTTGTTTTATAGTTTTGCGATTTATACATTTGTAGGTTAAAAAAATTGCATTCTCGGAAGTATAGCTCAGATGAAGGATGCCAAACAGTAAATCTGCAGATATTAGTAGTGAAATTAGGAGGCAAAATAACATGCCTAATACACTACTAATAAGTGACTCAATAGTCAGGCACACTGATGCCCCACTCACCAGGCTGGACAAGGAGAAGGTTACTGTTAGTTGCTGTCAGGAGCCAGAATCCGCCACACAACACAAGCACTCAGGTCACTCCAGGACAAGTACAAATATGACTATGTCATTGTTCATGTTGGTGTGAATGACCTGAGACGTACCTCCCTGGACTACATGAAAAGAGACGTGGAAGAGCTCTCTGATCATGTAGCCCAGGCGGGTATGACCCTGACCCTGAGTAGCATCCTGCCCTTACCAAGAATGATACCTCAGTATAAAGAAAAAAATGATCAATTTCAACAACTGGCTAAGCTTCTGGTGTCATTCAAAGGGGATCCAGTGTCTATCAGCCTGGGATGACATGCTCGACAAGCCATGTTGCTTCGCAAGAGACGGCTTGCACCTGTCACCCCTTGGTTTTCTAATAATGGTCAAGGCTCTTGCTGCCCCCAAAGTGCCTTTTTTAGGCAAGGCTCAAAATTCAAACTAACTCCGTAAACAGCACAAGTAAAAAAATGAGGGTTATGCTACTCAACGCCAGGAGTTAATCTCAAAATGCATGCACTCGAAGGACTCCTAAGTATGGAGAATGTCGACATCTGTGCAGCAACTGAAACCTGGTTCAAGGCTCCAGAGAGCACTCCAGCACTACTGGGCTACAACTCATTTCAGCCACAGAACACGGACCAAAACACAAAAGGAGGGGGAGTATCCATATTCATCAAGGATACCCACACCTCCAGGTTAGTGGCACAGCATGATACCTCTGAGATCATCCATGTGCAATTACCATTGGGCAAATCTGCAATGCAAATTGTGGCCTGCTACAGATCACCCTCCATGACCCAGGACCACCACTCCACCTTTCTGGAGACACTGGAAAAAATGAAGGTCCTACCGAACACCCTGATATTGGGCAATTTTAATTACCCTACCATTAACTAGGAAAACTACTTGAGTACAAACTCCCAGGCTCAGTGCTTCCTGCAATTTATCAACTCAAATGCCCTGGATTGGCTGGTAAACTCCCCTACCAGAGGCCACAACATATTGGACCTGGTCATCACCAACAACATGGGCGACAGGTGTTCCGTACCAGAGGTCAACCCGTCACTGGCTAGATCAGACCATAAATTAATCACCCTGGATGTCCACACCCCACCACCACCCCCAACCAAGGAAACCACAGTGAAAAACTTTTCTAAAGCAAACTTCACCTTACTTATGGCAAAGGTGGTAAGTTTCACAGCCCCCATGCTAAAGAATAACACTGCCCAAGATGCAGAATCCTTTACAGTTGCACTCTATGAGCACCTACAAGGATTCATGGATCATGCCATCCCTAGCAAAACCAAGACTCACTCCCCTAAGAAAAGGAAACCAGTCTGGTGGACCCCTGCCATAAACAGGTTATACAACAAAAGGAGGAAACTAGTTCAGAAAAAAGTCCCAAGAAGGAAAGACATCCCTGATCAGTATCAGTAAGAAACTAAGGACCCTCATAAAATCATCCAAGGATAACTTCGGAAGAAAAATAGCCAAGGATTCGAAAGATAACCACAAAGCCTTCTTTAACTATGTCAAGAATCTAAATGGCAACTCACAGACATGCTCTGAGCTAGTGCAAAATAGCACAAAATATACTGAACCTACTGATATTGCCAACATCCTGGCAGATTCCGTGCAAACTTCACCTCCCTCTCACCTTCAAAAAGGCCCACAACAATACCAGAAAAGTGTAGTGTCCCAAAAATCACAGAAGCACAGGTGAAAACAGCCCTTTCAAAAGCCAAAAACACAGCATCAATGGGGCCAGATGGTGTCCCAGGCTGCATCTTGCACGAACTACAGAACAAACTAACCCCCCACCTAAACATGCTGTTCAACCTCAGCCTCTCCACAGGCTACGTGCCCATAGAATGGCGCACAGCAATGGTTATTCTGCTCCACAAAGGAGGGGCCACAACTGACCCTGGTAACTATCACTCTATAAGCCTGACTAGCCTGGTCTGCAAGGCTATGGAGCACATCATCATGGAGCTCATTAACAAAGACATTGGGAACCTCCAAACACTTGACCTGACCCAGTTCAGTTTTGTTAAGGGAAGATCATGCCTACTAAACCTGGTTGACTTCTTCGAGACAGTCACCAAGGCCATAGACGAGGGAAAGGTGGTTCACACAGCCTACCTTGATCTTGCCAAGGTGTTTGACACCATTCCTCACTCGGGTATTATAGAAAAACTCACCAGCCTGAACATAAACCCCTATGTCACAAGATGGGTTGCCAGCTGGCTTACAGACAGAACTCACACGGTAAGAATAGCGGGCTCCATGTCCGACTCTAAACCAGTCACAAGTGGTGTCCTGCAAGGCTCGGTTCTGGGACCCCTACTGTTCAGCATATATTTCTCAGAAACAAGCACAGGAAGACTATGGCTAACCAAGTTTGCCGATGACTGCAAACTGGGAGCCATAACTGACTCTCCGGCTGACACGGACATCTTTCAAAAAGGCCTTACTGAGACAGACACCTAGTGTCAAAGTCATGGCTTCAAGCTAAATGCCAAAAAATGCATAGTCATCCCATTTGGGAAAAAAAAAAAACACCCATGAATTACCACATAGGCGGCAGCCCCCTTAATACAGAAGAGGTAATAAGAGCTCTAGGGACCCAGGTAGATAGTAATCTCTCCTTTGACAATCATACTGCCAAAGTAGTTAGGAAATCCTTCTATGTGGCCCATCTAATTACTAAGGGGTTCGCATCTAGAAATAAAGAGGTTATAGTGTCCCTCTACACATCACTCATCAGACCCATCATAGAGTACAATGCCCCATTTGGAATGTACCTCAAAAGACACTTCCAACTGCTGGAAAGACCACAAAATCACCTCACCAAGAGAATTACTGGCCTCAAACATATGTCTTATGCAACCCGACTGAAAAAACTCCGGCTGTACTCAGTGGCATATCGCTTACTCAGAGGTGATCTCTGCCTGACTTACAAAGCCATGTCCAACTCAGAATTGATGGACATGCTTCACCTAAAGAAATCCAAGTCACTGCGAGCCATGCGCTCTAGTGAGCTAAACCTCACCACAACAATAAATAGAACATGCTGGAGGGATAGATTCCTGTCACAGAGACTCCCCATGCTTTGGAACAAAACTCCTAACTACATTAGGCAGAGCCCCTCACTAACACTCTTCAAGAGGAGCCTTGACGAGTGGATGGGTAACAGAAAATACACCCCTGGGATCACTTCATTGGCTCTGCTTGACAGAGGCTCAGTTAATTAATCAATGGGGCGGCAAAAGCCGACACACTCTGGCTAGGCTTATAAATTCCCACGGGCAGATAGCCTAGTACCTACCTATGAACCTATGAAATTCCACTCAAGCTATGTGTGAAAGCATTAACATAGGTACAAACATGCAACTTTTAACCATAAACTATGGCCATGTTTTATCTTTCTGCTTAGGCATACAGTGTCCTGAGTATCCGTTAGAGGCACAGACATATATGCTACTTTCCTGCAACAGTATTATTGGTAACACTGTCTTGAACTGTAACTGGTTGGGAAATGTCATAGAACTTCCCTGAAACTTGTGTCTTGCTCTTAACAACAGGAACCCTACAATATCATGCTGTAGCAGCTCTCCAAGTTACACTGTTACATTTGGATAGTTTGGAATAGATGCAGAAAGATATCACTCGATACCAAGGAAACAAATAAGAGATGTCTTGTAACCTTTTTATCACACTCATTATGATGCGGCCTTTATCATATCAGGTTTGTTACCTTCTAAAATCATATCACAGATAATTGAAAGTCGATACACAGGTTTGGCCTTTGTTTCTTGTCAGTTTTAAGTCCTTCTATCTCACTGTATTAAACAAGTTAAGTGAAAAATCAAGTACCTGTGGTAGCTCTTCACACTAGATCAAACTTATATTGACTTATCCTAATCCTTCAATAATTTCATAGTGGTCTTTGAAATATCATTGGGGTTGATAATGTTTGAAAATGCAATCTCAGAAACTAAAATCTATTTAAAGTGTTATTGAATTATTTAGAGCATTCTGTTGATTCATCTTGCCTAATTTGCCAAACATTTTGCTTAGTACTAAGCACAAAGAATAACACAGCATTAGGCATATCTGCAAGAATCTCCCCAAGTATTTGAAGTGAATAATGCTCCTGTTTAATTCATCCGATTACCTCTTAAGTGTCTATACACAGCTCATATAGTGTAGTTGTATATTTCTCTGCCTGTACTCTATGGGGTTGTGGGTTTGAGACCTGTCAGGTCTGGTTATTTGGGTTGGCCTAATGGTCAAGGTGTTTACCTTACAAACACAAGGTGCAAAGTTTGATTCTCAGATGGGATAAATAGCTAGGCTTAAAACGGCCCACAAAGCCAGTTAGCCTAGAACTAACCTATGAACCTATACATATTTTTAGCTTGACTTGCTTTACTACTGACAGCATGCTATTCCTCCATCCATTTGGTTCCATTTGCTTAACAGTTATACCCACTGTTTGCATACATTTTATTTCCTGCCCAAGCCTGCTTCTGCAAAATATTGATATCCTGGTGCATATATAAGGGATATTGCGTCAAGAGAAATGTTAGCATGATACTCCCCTGGCAGGCAGTCTAAAGTAGTGAGCAAATCAACTGTATCTTGAGTATTTTGTTTCAGGATATGAATAACTCATGCTTGCAGCCCTATTATTACATCTATTATTAGTATTAATGACTTTACAGTCTGACACAAATCCAGAACACTTCCTAGTAGATATAATCATAATCCCATTGCCTCTGCTCCTGTTTTTTGTCTCTCTTGCCATTAATCTTTCTGTAAATATTGCATATTCATGGTGACTTCATAACTGTGTATTCTTCCCAGATATTTTTCATACTCTCAGTTCAACTAACAGTAGTACCACAAAGTCTTCATTCAGAAGTATTTGTGTTGTTGGCTGCACAAATTGTCAAATCATTCTGTAGCTGGACAGTATGACTGATTTAAGTATATCAAGTGTTTCTCTAAGCATTATAATTCAATCTAGTTTCAGCTACTTTAACTGCTTTTCTAGGAATACTGTCTGGAACATTAGCTTGTATTTTTGATTCTTGTATTCACGAGTAAGAAAAATCAGACCCGTGGAGTACATAGAGATTTCCACATAGTATTATATGGAATCAGTGCATTAAAAGTATCTTGTGGCAAGAATTTCCATCTGCCGCATCTCAAACTTACATGCAGAATTCATGCCAACATTCAGAATTTGTTTTGGCAAGAAATGATCAGTGTTGTGGTCTAATGTCTGTTCTGCATTTACATTATGCTTATCAATCTTCTTCATTTTTCTGCTGCTCCCGTTAGGGGTTGCCACAGCAGATCAACTGTTTCCATTTCTTCCTGTCCTCTGCATCTTGCTCTGTCACACCAACCACCTGCATGTCCTCTCTCACCACATCCATAAACCTTATCTTAGGCCTCCCTCTTTTCCTGTTACCTGGCAGCTTCATCCTTAGCATCTTTTTCCCAATATACTCTGCATCCCTCCTCATCACATGTCCAAACCAACGTAATCTTGCCTCTCTGGGTTTGTCTCCAAACCTTCCAACCTGGGCTGGCCCTCTAATATACTTATTCCTTATCCTGTCCATCCTCATTACACCCAGTGCAAATCTTAACATCTTCAACTCTGCCACGTCAAACTCTGACTCCTGCCTTTTTGTCAATGCCACTGTCTCCAATCCATATAACATAGCTGGTCTCACTACCCTCTTGTAAACCTTCCCTTTCACTCTTACTGGTACTAGTCCATCATAAATCACTCCTGACACTCTTCTCCACCCACTCCATCCTGCCTGTACTCTCCTTCACCTCTCTTCCACACTCACCATTACTCTGAACTGTTGATCCCAAAGTACTTAAACTCATTCACCTTCGCCACCTCTACTCCCTGCATCCTCACCATTCCTCTATCCTTCCTCTCATTCACACACATATATTCTATCTTAGCCCTGCTGACCTTCATTCCTCTTCTCTCTAGAGCATATCTCCACCTCTTCAGGGTCTCATCCACCTGTTCCCTACTCTCACTAAAGATCACAATGCCACCTGCAAACATCATAGTCCACGGGGACTCCTGTCTGATCTCGTCTGTCAACCTGTCCATCACCATTGCAAATAAGAAAGGGCTCAGAGCTGACCCTTGATGTAATCCCACCTCCACCTGAAATGCATCCGTCACTCCCACCGCAGACCTCACTGCTGTCACACTACCCTCGTACATATCCTGGTACCACACTTACATACTTCTCTGACACTCCCGACATCCTCATACAATACCACAACTCCTCTCTAGGCACCCTGTCATATACTTTCTCTAAATCCACAAAGACACAATGCAACTCCTTCTGACCTTCTCTGTACTCCATCAACACTCTCAGAGCAAACATCACATCTGTAGTGCTCTTTCCTGGCATGAAACCATACTGCTGATCACTAATCATCACCTCCCTTCTTAACCTAGCTTCCACTACTCTTTCCCATAACTTCATGCTTTGACTGATCAGTTTAATCCCTCTGTAGTTACTACAGCTCTGAACATCATCCTTATTCTTAAAAATCGGTACCAAAACACTTTTTCTCCATTCCTCAGGCATCCTCTCACTTTCCAAGATTTCATTAAACAATCTAGTTAAAAACTCCACAGACATTTCACCTAAACACTTCCATGCTTCCACAGGTATATCATCTGGACCAACAGCCTTTCCATTCTTCATCCTCTTCATAACTATCCTTACTTCCTCCTTGCTAATCTACTGCACTTCCTGATTCACTATCCGCACATCATCCAACCTTCTCTCCCTCACATTCTCTTCATTCATCAACCCCTCAAAGTACTCTTTCCATCTGCTCAACACAGTCTCCTCGCTTGTGAGTATGTTTCCCTCATTATCCTTTATCACCCTTACCTGCTGCACATCTTTACTAGCTCGGTTCCTCTCTCTAGCCAATCAGTACAGGTCCTTTTCTCCCTCCTTAGTGTCCAACCTTTTATACAACTCTTCACACACCTTATCCTTAGCCTTCTCCACCTCTCTCTTTGCCATGCACCTCATCTCCTTATACCCTTGTCTACTTTCTTCATCTCCTTGACAATCCCACTTCTTCTTCGCCAACTTCTTTCTCTGTATATTTTCCTGTACTTCTTCATTCCACCACCAGGTCTCCTTGTCCTCCTTCCTCTTTCCAGATGTCACACCAAACACCTTTCTTGCCATCTCTCTTACTAGCTCTGCTGTAGTTACCCAGCTATTCGTTAACTCTTCACTGCCATCCAGTGCCTGTCTTAACTCTTTCCTGAACATCACCTCACAATTACCCTTTTTCAGTTTCCACCAGTTGATCTTTGGTGCTGCCCTCACATTCATCCTCCTCTTCTTGATCACCAATGTCATCCTACAAACCACCATCCAATGCTGCCTAACTACACTTTCCCCTGCCACCACTTTACAGTTTCCAATCTCCTTCAGACTGGTCCTTCTACATAAGATATAATCCACCTGTGTGCATCTTCCTCCACTCTTGTATGTCACCCTATGCTCCTCCCTTTGTTAAAATACGTTTTCATCACAGCCATGTCCATCCTTTTTGCAAAATCCACCACCATCTGACCCTCTGCATTCCTTTGGTTAACACCATACCTACCCATCACTTCCTCATCCCCTCTGTTGCCTTCACCAACATGCCCATGGAAATCTGCTCCAATCACCAGTCTCTCACCCTTGGGTACAGTCATCACCACTTCATCCAACTCACTCCAAATTTTTCTTTCTCATCCATCGCACACCCAACTTGTGGATCATATGCACTAACAACATTCATCATTACACCATCAATTTCCAGCTTCATAAACATCACTCTATCCGACACTCTTTTCACCTCCAAAACACTCTTAGCATACTGTTCCTTCAGGATAATGCCTATGCCATTTCTCCTTCCATCCACACCATGATAAATCAATTTGAAACCATCTCCGATACACCTAGCCTTGCTCCCCTTCCATCTGGTCTCTTGCACACACAATATACCAAACTTCCTTCTGTCCATCATATCAGCTACCTCTCTTCCTATACCAGTCATACTGCCAACATTCAAAGTTCCGACCTTCACTATCACAGTCCTAGCCTTTACCTGCCTTCGGGCATGTATCAATATTTTTCTATTTTGTTGTCATATTTTCTAGTAAATGTAAACCTCACTGCCAAGATATATTTTATCTTTTCTAATTTATTTAAAGATTAGAAGATTGAGTAGCCTGAAATTGAAGACAATGGCTGTATAGTGTGTTTTTATATATTTTGATGCATTACCTGCACTTATCTGACGTCATGTTTAATACTATCATGGATGGCTATGTTAAATCCTTATCATCATTTAGTCTCACTTTATTTTATTTTACATTTTTATAATTCTGTGCCTTAGTTTGACTGCATTTTATTCATACCTTTTATTTTACACATATACTCTTCCTCCTAAGCTGAATAATGGCTCAGTAGATACTAGGAACTGGGAAAATTTACACAGAAAATAAAGTCTTAAATTTGGAAGACTTTTTTGGTTGACAATATGTGTGAAATCTCTCTCTTGGTACTACCCTCTTAGTTTCATCTCTATGCTAAACATGATAAACATTTTTATAGCTGTATCACCTATGACAAAATAAAACTGCAAATTGGATGTCTTATAGCCTCTCTGCAATTACCCTCAAAATGAGATACAGCTCAGACTTTTGAATCCAGATTATCCAGTTTTCAAACAAGCAGTCATGTAACTTCAAAGTTTGAAGTGCAGATCCTGCAAATGAAATGTGATGAAAAAGTTACAGCAACTGAGGCTGATGATTCAACATTACAGAGACTAAGAAGGTAACACATGAAATGTATGCAACAGTGACATTGGACACTCTCACTGAATATGAGAATGTGTGTTTTTTTTTTACCTAATACCAATATCCAGGGTACAACATTGTGTAAGGTAAGCCTGCCTAGAACAAACTATTGTATGATATATATTGATTTTATATACCACTGTAATAATTGTTTGATGTGGAGCTTTTATCCCCAGGCCTCCGCTGTAAAGGGACCTAGTTCCAGTCGGACGTTCCCAGTAAACAAATGTAAAATAAATAAAATAAATAACAAATTTGAAAAGATAAAATGGTTTATTGAATTTTATATCAATACTGGACAACAAATGTGTCGCATGGCATAAAAAAAATCCTTGGGTGCTACCTTAAGTGTAAATATGGTTAAAAAATCTATGCATGCATATATGCACACACTTGATTTGGTTCAATTGGCTGCCTATAAAACATCATTCTGTTGTTGCCAGCAATCCCTGGTATGTGACTCTCCAGTGTTATGACAGTGTGTGTATATGTACAATACTGCATTTATTTTATAAAAACGTGGATAGCTATGGCGATCTCCCACCAACCTTCCTCAAATTCCTTTATTCTTTCCCCTCTGCTCTATCTTCTGGTTGTCCCCCCAATTTCACCACTGTCCTATCGACCCCTTTTCAGATATTTAATCTGCTCAGAAAATAGAAACACACACAGCACATATGGCCAGAAATGGCCCATCAAAAAGCCTTCACTTATTGATCTCCATATTTGAGTGGTGGTTGGCATCACTCACCACTGCCGTGTTACAGTGAAGGGCATTTGGACAATGTCTGGAACTAAGACTAAGTACTACCTTCAGTTCAGGCTAAATGAAAGTGCACTTGTCTTAGGTTTCTTTTTCTTGTTCTTTGCCTTTTCACACTACTTATGAATTCAGACTAGTCATTGATTCTAGGAATATTTAGAGTTATCTGGGTTAATTAAATTTGAATGTTTACAGCAGTTAACTGCATCTTTTCTGTCCTACCAGTTTTTATCTCCCCTAGGAATACATAAAAATCATTAACTGCTTCCTAGCAGACTTATTGTTGCTGGAATTGGGTTATTAACTGAGGCACTTTGTTTTCTTAGAGAAATTCTTTAATTTTCAGGCCTGCTGCTATAAACTGAAATTATCCTAGTGCATTTAAAGGAGGTTTTGATTCAAGAGAATTTTTAACATGGTACATACTGTTTATACTAGCCTAGACTATTAGCTCACATATTTTATTCTTGTATCCTCAATTGAGGAAACTCTTACCCAAAGATTTTAATTTGGACCATGAGTATGTCAGATGTGTGTATGGAGTGCCATCATTTACACCATTTGTATTAGCAAAAAATATCTGATGAACTGTCTGAAGTCTGCAATGCATTTGCATTATGCATCTCAATACATTTTCTGTTTAATTCTCATATTTTCTCTTTACTAAATGTAAACCCCATTCTTCAAATTTTTTAATGTTTGTAATTTTTGTAAGATTATTCTAACCTTTGAGTCACCTGTTAGAAAAGACAATAGTTCTATGATGTGTTTTTGTACCTTTATGTGTATTTTTTGCACTTGGTATAGTGTCTGACTTCATGTTTAATACAAGGCCTTATCCTGGATGGCTACATTGAATCATTATTTACTTATTTAATTTATTTATTTAATTATTTAATTTATTTTTACTCAATTTGAACCTTAGTTTGACTTCATTTTATTCACATCTTTTATTTTACATGCATCATTTTCTTCAGTCATAGTTATAAGCTGAATATTTGAAAGTCTGCTGGATTTATACACATTTAGTGATTTACCAGGTGTAACGTCTACCTTTATTAATAGTCTACCACTGCCTTAAGAGTTTTTGTCACACACATACTTCCAACACTTAATGAATTAAGTCAGGTCCAAACTGCCAGTCTTTTCAAGTTTCAGCTTAGTATATTAGAGCCTTCCAGCTAACTCTGGCAGAATGTAGTGATAATCCCTGATTATAGCTCTTCTACTAATAGTTGTACATTGCCAGGGACAAGATTTATATAAACTGCATCAATAGGCACTAGTCACACAGGACAGTAATATAGCACATAAGCTATAACCTATTAGCTACCAGTAGGAGTAGATATGCAGACCAGGTTTGACAAATGAGACCTATCCTATTGTAGCTTAGATGAACAGCCTATGACATACATTTATGATGCCAGCTCAAGTAAATTAACAATGATCTCTGTGTTAAAGCAGATAAATACTGCATGTCATGTAACCTGGATTTGGATCTGATGAAGCTCGTTTAAGGGTGAACGTGCTCATCTGTTTGTTTTTTAATGAAGTAGTTTTGATTTCTAAACAACTGCGGTGGTGGTGCTGCAGTAGCATTGTCGCCTCACAGTTAGATGTTGCCCGTTCGATTCTCAGCTAGAGCGTCTTCTGTGTAGCGGCATGCGTGAATGGGCATTACTTCGTTGAAGGTTGTGCGTTAGGCCCGGCAAGCCAGTATGTAAAAATCTACTGCCAATCATTAGCGGACCGGAGTTCTGCTATGGCAACCCCTAATCGGGAAAAGCAGAAAGACACAGACAGACAGTTTTGATTTCTAAACAAGTTATAATTGTCTGATTACTCTGAATTATCAGCTAAGCTTATCTATAGTGCATGGTTCTTTTTTCCTGATTTTTTAGGATTCTCAGCCAGCAGTTTTCTTGGTCACAGTTTTCCCTACTGTCTTTTGATTTTCCTTACTGGTGGGAGCTGTCCCTCTGCCCAAAGCTGGAAAACTATTGTGCCTGAACACAAGGATCTGTGCTTTTGTTTTTATATATGTAGGAGTGATAGGAGTGAATGCTCAGAAGAGTGAATACTCATTTCTGTTGTTTTTCTGCCTTCCAGAAGCTCTTTGTGCACGACTGCAGTACAGTGGGGTTTGAGAATTTGCCCTTTCTTCATTGCAGTGCAATATTAGAGTTGATATAAATAAATGTATGTATATATATGTATATACGTACATGTAATTCAGCATTATAATTTTGACCCCTGCAAAAATGCGTTTTTTCTTTCTCTTCAGCCTGTATTCCTGATATTAATGTCACCTATTAGGAAAACATTACTGTAGTTAGACCCAGTTTCAGTAGGCCATAAGGTCTTGAAGTCTGCAGCCTTGTAATTCTTGGAGGTATGTGTAAAGCATGTGGGTTTTAATGGTGAAGGTGAGTGTTTTGCTGGGTGAACTAATTAATGTCTGAGGTTTCTTAGTCTTTAGCCTGGGAGTCTTAAACATAGTTCTCTTAACCTCACCATATGTTGGTTTAATGGAATTGTTCTATGCTGTCCGCATATGTGTGTTGCACATTTCAAATACTTTCTGAGGGGGGACAGTAGTCTCCAGATTAAGAAAATACTTACACCTCCCCTACATAATCAGTGTGTGTTGGCAAAAGAGTTTCAGTAAAGCATGAGACAATTATTCACAGAATCAAAATACCCAGAAAAGGGCAAAAACAGAACCACCAATCTGGTTATTAAAGGGCAAAAACAGAACTACCAATCTGGTTGTAAAAGGGCAAAAACAGAACCACCAATTTGGTTATAAAAGGGCAAAGACAGAACCACCAATCTGGTTATAAAAGGGCAATAACAGAACCATCAATCTGGTTATAAAAAGGCCAAAAACAGAACCACCAATCTGGTTATAAAAGGGCAAAAACAGAACCACCAATCTGGTTAATAAAGGGCAAAAACAGAACCACCAATCTGGTTATAAAAGGGCAAAAACAGAACCACCAATCTGGTTATAAAAAGAGCAAAAACAGAACCACCAATCTGGTTATAAAAAGGGCAAAAACAGAGCCACCAATCTGGTTATAAAAAGGGTAAAAAAAGAACCACCAATATGGTTATAAAAGGGCAAAAACAGAACCACCAATCTTGTTATAAAAAGGGTAAAAACAGAACCATCAATATGGTTATAAAAGGGCAAAAACAAAACCACCAATCTGGTTATAAAAGGGCAAAAACAGAACCACCAATCTGGTTATAAAAAGGGCAAAAACAGAACCACCAATCTGGTTATAAAAAGAGCAAAAACAGAACCACCAATCTGGTTATAAAAAGGGCAAAAACAGAACCACCAATCTGGTTATAAAAGGGCAATAACAGAGCCACCGATCTGGTTGTAAAAGAGCAAAAACAGAACCACCAATCTGGTTATAAAAAGGGCAAAAACAGAACCACCAATCTGGTTATAAAAAGAACAAAAACAGAACCACCAATCTGGTGATAAAAAGGGCAAAAACAGAACCACCAATCTGGTTATAAAAGGGCAAAAACAGAACCACCAATCTGGTTATAAAAAGGGCAAAAACAGAACCACCAATCTGGTTATAAAAGGGCAAAAACAGAACCACCAATCTGGTTATAAAAAGGGCAAAAACAGAACCACCAATCTGGTTATAAAAGGGCAAAAACAGAACCACCAATCTGGTTATAAAAGGGCAAAAACAGAACCACCAATCTGGTTATAAAAAGGGCAAAAACAGAACCACCAATCTGGTTATAAAAAGAGCAAAAACAGAACCACCAATCTGGTTATAAAAAGGGCAAAACAGAACCACCAATCTGGTTATAAAAGGGCAAAAACAGAACCACCAACCTCGTTAATAAAGGGCAAAAACAGAACCACCAATCTGGTTATAAAAGGGCAAAAACAGAACCACCAATCTGGTTATAAATATAAAAGGGCAAAAACAGAACCACCAATCTGGTTATAAAAGGGCAAAAACAGAACCACCAATCTGGTTATAAAAGGGCAAAACAGAACCACCAATCTATTTATAATAGGGCAAAAACAGGACCACCAAACTGGTTATAAAAGGGCAAAACAGAACCACCAATATGGTTATAAAAGGACAAAAACAGAACCACCAATCTGGTTATAAAAGGGCAAAAACAGAACCACCAATCTGGTTATAAAAAGGGCAAAAACAGAACCACCAATCTGGTTATAAAAGGGCAAAAACAGAACCACCAATCTGGTTATAAAAGGGCAAAAACAGAACCACCAATCTGGTTATAAAAGGGCAAAAACAGAACCACCAATCTGGTTATAAAAAGGGCAAAAACAGAACCACCAATCTGGTTATAAAAGGGCAAAACAGAACCACCAATCTGGTTATAAAAAGGGCAAAAACAGAACCACCAATCTGGTTATAAAAAGGGCAAAAACAGAACCACCAATCTGGTTATAAAAGGGCAAAAACAGAACCACCAATCTGGTTATAAAAAGAGCAAAAACAGAACCACCAATCTGGTTATAAAAAGGGCAAAAACAGAACCACCAATCTGGTTATAAAAAGACAAAACACAACCACCAATCTGGTTATAAAAGGGCAAAAACACAACCACCAATCTGGTTATAAAAGGGCAAAAACAGAACCACCAATCTGGTTATAAAAAGGGTAAAAACAGAACCACCAATATGGTTATAAAAGGGCAAAAACAGAACCACCAATCTGGTTATAAAAGGGCAAAAACAGAACCACCAATCTGGTTATAAAAAGGGCAAAAACAGAACCACCAATCTGGTTATAAAAAGAACAAAAAGAGAACCACCAATCTGGTTATAAAAAGGGCAAAAACAGAACCACCAATCTGGTTATAAAAGGGCAAAAACAGAACCACCAATCTGGTTATAAAAGGGCAAAAACAGAACCACCAATCTGGTTATAAAAGGGCAAAAACAGAACCACCAATCTGGTTATAAAAGGGCAAAAACAGAACCACCAATCTGGTTATAAAAGGGCAAAAACAGAACCACCAATCTGGTTATAAAAGGGCAAAAACAGAACTACCAATCTGGTTATAAAAAGGGCAAAAACAGAACCACCAATCTGGTTATAAAAAGAGCAAAAACAGAACCACCAATCTGGTTATAAAAAGGGCAAAAACAGAACCACCAATCTGGTTATAAAAAGAGCAAAAACAGAACCACCTATCTGGTTATAAAAAGGGCAAAAACAGAACCACCAATCTGGTTATAAAAAAGGCAAAAACAGAACCACCAATCTGGTTATAAAAGGGCAAAACCAGAATGAGATTCAATACGGGCCAGTTCATATGAGGGGGAAAACAGCATAGGGTAATGACTTACTCTTTGAGAAAGACAAATTTGGATTACTAGATTAGAAAAACAAAAAAACATGATAAATTGGGGTTTGGCGAGAGGGTAAAATAATATTAGTTGTGATTAATGTAGTAATGACAGGCACAAAAAAGAAATGTAGAATTAATAAGGAAATCAGTAACAAGTAGCAAATTTAAATAAAACACTTTGCCAAGATGGCCAATATGCTCTCTATCTAACTAGCAAAGACAATGATGAACTGATACTCTAATGAATATATCCAATCTAAATGATTAGTTTCAGGTGTAGTAACAGTAAAACAAATTGTTTCAATGCAGTATCAGTATAGCAGTCAGTTAAATAATAAAAGTATACCAAATAGGTAGCCCTGGACTCCCCAGTGCTGTACAACAGAGTAGTAGCTTTAAATGCATTAGTAAAAAAACAATTAGCAACAAGTGTACCATAACCAATGATTAAAAAAGTGCAATTAGAAACTGAGATAGTATTACTGTTGTGAAATTTATATATGTATAGAGAGCGAGCGAGAGATGTGTACACATATATATAAATATGATATATATATATATATATATATATATATATATATATATATATATATATATAGACACACACACACACACACACACACACATATATATAAGGAATGTTTTTGATGCTTTTCATTATACTCAACAAGGATTGCTTGTTTGTGTGTTTCACTAAAGGCTATTCCATTTTTAAAGTCAACTGTGAAATAGCTACCATTTTTAATTCAACTGTGGACTACCTACTATTTTCTATTTTATTATTTTGCAGCATGTCTTATATGTTTTGATTTTTATTAATGAACAAAGTGATTAACATAATTCAGGAAGTGAACATCACACTCTCCACACTGTGAAGTTTCTTCTTGGCTTGTTTTTGACCCGGTATAAGTTGCATATGGGGTTTTCTGAGACTTTGAGATATACAACAATTTACATCTCTCACACACACACACACACACACACACACACACACACACACACACACACCTAGTATTATTAACAGACAACACTGCAGTATTCAGTCAGATAATGCCAAGTAATAATGGTGTCCCAGGCTGCGTCCTACATGAGCTCAAAGATGAACTCACCCCTCACCTAAACCCACTGTTCAAACTCAGCATCTCCACAGGCTACTCTCCATAGAGTGGCACACAGCAATGGTTATTCTGCTCCACAAAGGTGGAGCCACAACAGACCACAGGAACTATCACCCTATAAGCCTGACTAGCTTGGTCTGCAAGGCTATGGAGTGCATCATCATGGAACTCATTAACAGAGACATTGGGAACCTCCAAACATAGGACCTTACCCAGTTTGGCTTTGTTAAGGGCAGATCATGCCTCCTAAACCTGGTGGACTTCTTTGAGACAGTTACCAAGGCTATAGATGAGGGAAAGGTGGCACACACAGCCTACCTAGACATCACTAAGACCTTCAACACCATTCCCCATTCTGGTATTATAGACAAGCTCACCAGCCTGAACATAAACCACTATGTCACAAGATGGGTTGACAGCTGGCTCACAGAGAGAATGCACATGGTGAGAGTTGTGGGAGCTAGGTCCGACTCTAAACCGGTTACAAGTGGCATTCCCCAGGGCTCAGTCCTAGGACCCCTCCTATTTGGCATATACTTCTCAGAGGTACAGGTAAGCACAGGAGGACTATGGCTGACCAAGTTGGTAGACAACTGCAAACTAGGGGCTATAATTGACTCTCCGGTTGACACAGACATCCTCCAAAAGGATCTCACTGAGATGAATACCTGGTGTCAAAATCATGGCCTCAAGCTAAATGCCAAAATGTGCATAGTCATCCCCTTTGGAAAAAACAAAGTACCCACAAACTACCAAATAGGTGGTAGTCCCCTAAATACAGAAGACGTAATAAGGGATCTGGGGACCCAAGTAGATAGTAATCTCACCTTTGATAATCACATTGCCAAAGTGGTTAGAAAATCCTTCTACATGGCACACCTAATCACAAAAGGGTTTGCATCCAGATCAAAAGAGGTCATTGTGCCCCTCTACTCATCACTCATCAGACCCATCATAGAGTACAACACCCCATTTGGGATGTAACTTACAAGACACCTGCAACAGCTGGAAAGACCACAGAAGTACCTCACCAAGAGGATCACTGGCCTCAAACAGATGCCCTATGCAGCTCGACTGAAGAAACTCCAGTTGTACTTGGTTGCATACCACCTGCTCAGAGGTGATCTCTGCCTGACATACAAAGCCATGTCCAACCCAGAATTGATGGACATGTTCTACCTAAAGAAAACCTTATCCCCTCGAGCCACATGCTCTAGGGATCTAAACTTCACTACAACAATAAACAGGATGTGCTGGAGGGATAGATTCCTGTCCCAGAGACTTCCCATGCTTTGGAACAAGATCCCAATTTCCATTAGGCAGAGCTCCTTGCTAAAACTCTTCAAAAGAAACCTTGACGAGTGGATGGGGAATCAGAAGGTTTACCTGGGGATCACTTCAGTGGCTCTGCTGGACAGAGGCACAGGTAACTAATTTAAGGGGGCGGCGAAAGCCAACACATTCTGGCTAGGCTTATAAATGCCTTTGGGCAGATAGCCTAGTACCAACCTATGAACTTATGAACCAATAAGTACCAATGCAACAAAACACAATAGTGCAATATTAAACTTAAATACCACTAAGATCAGCAGACCAAAAATGAATAGGAGTGCAATACCAATTACACACAATTAGGATATGTATGTGTTAAAAAAAGGAGCACTTGCATTTATCAGTTTGGTAGGATGCAAAAATCTTTTCTCCATGAAGCAGAGATTGCTATATTTTGATTTAGATTTAAGAATCTAGTTATTCCTCTCAACATTCTCAAGTAAAAAAGTAAAGTTTTCCTTAAGTTGTCAAAATATTCATGTCTATATTCCTAAAGGGCGGAAGTGGAATCATAATATAAACCTCTCAAACAGCATATTCAAAAAATTGTTTACATAAGGTAACCAAAAGACTTCCAAGGATAATACTGCCTTTACAAATGTATGATCTGAAAGTTAATTGCAAAGCTAGCAAATTAATACACATAGCTGATACACTTATTCATACATAGTCTAATTACACTAAGGAATATCTCTGGGAAGAAAACAGGAATAGTGTAAAATAGTTCATGGCACATTTAAGAAAAGCCTTGCTGCATGATATGATTATGACAGAATGCTCAGATATTGCTAAATTGTCACACCCATTCTTTATTTTCCTTAATCGGATGAGTTTTCTTATATTTGACTTATTATTCAGAGAAAAAAACAGAGACATTTTCTGACACAGCTGCTTAAAGTTGTGTTACGTAAAAATTACGAGTCACAAATATGCATAACCAATTTAAAAAAATGATTTAGAGTGTACTACACTGACCTAACATCCCTGAACAGAAGAATGTGACCCCCACAGCATGTTGAAAACAAAAAAGAAAAAAAAAAAGTAGAGGATACCACATGATATTCCTTGTTTACCTTGGATGAAAGTGGCAGGCGACTTGTTTTTCAACAGATGCATACCGTTATCCGTGTACAGAATGCTATGCAAATATTTCTTCAAGCTGTGCAGCTGCATGTTGCACAGGTGTGCTGCGTCAGCGTTTCTTCGCTAGGCATGAAAGTCCTCAGGAGGTGATATCAGATAATGGTCATCAATTTGTTTCTCACAAATCTCTAAACTTTGTGAATCAGTAAGAGTTGAAGCATTTCCTCGTGTACTATTTATCCAAAAAGTAATGAGAGAGAGGAAAATAATAGCCATGACAGTAAAGGATGTCATCAGAAAATGAGTGAGTCCTGCATCTTCAAATTGTGTGTACCCAAGTATAGAGTTATACCATGGCAATCTATGGGACTCTCTCCAACTTAACTACCTTCTTCGTTTTGCTTGTATCTGACAGCAAATTAGATTCTGTTGCAAGACAATAATAGAAGATTTTGCTGTAATACAGAATTAAGAGTGTTACAGTTTTACTGGAAAGGAAATAAGAAAACTAAAGCAAAATCAAGATTTATTTATTTATTTTTGGGGGGAGTTTCACAGGGTATTCTAGACTTGTGGAAATATAAGGAAGAAACACTTGGCCCACTGCTACAGCCACATAATAATTAGATGCTTTCTCTCTCTCTCTCTCTCTCTCTATATATATATATATATATATATATATATATATATATATATATATAAATACACACACACACACACACACACACACACACACACACACACACGCGCGCATGCGCACACACACGCACGCACGCACACACACACACACACACACACACACACACACACACACACACACACACACACACACACACAGATAATTATAAAGTACTGGTTTAAAGCGCATGTGTCCTTAAGATTTATTCTGCCTTGGATGGTATAACATGACAATGACTATCTAAATGGAAACTTTAGGTCACTACAAACTATGTCTTTTGGATTTTTTTTGTTATGCTTGCCAGTGTATCATTTCCTTCTTAAAATATTCCTCCAAAGTCACCACTTTCACTGCCTGTACTTGACACCACAGGTGTAGTACACATACACCAACAGTTGCTTTAAGTAAACAGGACTGAGTCAACAGCAAGCTGCACACTCAGCTAGGGTACTACATCTACTATGTTACCTCCAGCATGAGTACTAAAAATTGCTCCTTTCATTGCAAATCCTATGACTCTAATAATAAACCAAATCCAACTAGAAGACACAGTTCTTGTTTAATTGTAAAGCTGAAAGATTTTGGCAATACAGAAAAGCATAGAGCATAAAAGCTAGACTCTACAATCAAATGAATACACTAAACTAAGCAGGCAAGGCACTGGAAATGATGGTAGAACAGAAAAACAGAATTAAAATCTTAAACATATTTAAAAATAATCTAGACAGGCTTCTTCTATCATTAAGCAAATATAGTCCAAAATCTACATTGACATCAAACATTTTCCAAGACTCAACTCAAGATTCAGTTCTTATTATGGTTCCAGTATCTTCTCTGTATAAAGGCCTCTGTGTGGCAGCCATATATATGGATAATACTATTCCTGATGCACTATCCTATTCAGTTTTTCTTAAAAGTCTGAATCAAATGATTTTGAAGGAATGGCACTAAACTTGGTAAACAGCTACTTACATACACAAATGAAGACTATATCACTGCAACAAAGCTGATCACTTTCTTCTTATTGAACAGCTGGTATACAACAAAAAGTAAGGTATAACATAGCTACTGATTCTTGAAGTATTTATTCACATGGCCAAATGCACATTTAATGAGACAGTATTTTAACACGTCTTGCTGGAAACATAAATTCATTCAAAACTGTGTTACATCCAAGATATAAATCACATCGAACATGAAACGAATAGTGGCATGTTTACATAGAAAATCAATGGATAATAAACAAAAAGGAGTATTTTATTATTTTATTAATTTATTTGCAGTTGGTTTACCAGGATGGTTCATTGGGCCAAGAAGAATCCATTTTCAATGGAGTCCTGGGGAGAAAAGCTCCATACAGACAATATTCATGAAACAACAGATTGTAAGTTACAAAGTAGAACAGTAGTGCATAGAAAAACATGGCATTTAGAGATACAGTTAATGAGAATCCACAATTAAGTATAAAAATCAACAAAGTAAGTATATAAATAAGTATGTACAAATATTTACAAATATATCTGTTCCTGCTATAAAGACAGCTGGGCAATGGCACTAGGGGTACCTCTGGTGTTAGCAGGGATGTGAGATGGGGAAGAAATTGGATACTTTTCCATTAAACCCCTACCACTTCTCGCAGGTCTGCTTTTGCCATATTTCGTCGGCGCAAGGCGTCGGCACTTTGGTTTCACTTATTTCCTGGAGCAGTGACAAAGATGAAATAAACAGAAGTACAGAAAGAAGGTAGTATTATTAAACCCCCATCACTTCTCGGAGGTCTGCTATTCCCATATTTCCTCGGTGCAAAACAGTAACGGAGAACTACCGGCTTTAGATGCATTACTTACAAAGTTGTAATAACAGATAACACTAAAGTGAAATTATTGGATCTCGCAACAGTGGACAGATTACTACCATGTTTACATGCATTTTCACTTTGCTGTTATCTATTATTACAACTTCGTAAGTAATGAAGAAATATTATGTAAGCACTTCATTGGTTAGTTTGCCATTTTCATTGACAGTCAGCACAGGGAGAACCATGATGGGCCTTCAAACAGACCTGTGAGAAGTACATAAAAACACATTCAGCCAGATATGCTCCTCTTTGCACCTGATGGCGTGCTCTGAAAAGAAAGCTGCCACTCTGAAGATTGGTAGATACTGTCTGACCCATAAAAGCAGTAAATGCACTAAGACATTTGTATATAATGACAGTGAGTAAATATGCCACATGCTATTCATAAAGAGAAAGAACCTAGATCAAGTAAATGGGAAAAGAAAGCAAAACACAAAGGAATAATTGCAGAAATAATTTCTAGTGAGAAGTAAACCCAAGAAGCGAAGTTTACAGGAATAGAAATGTAAGAGTTTTTACAGAATACATCACTTGCTTTGTGATAACATGACTGAGCAAGTGATTTCCACAATTTCACTCTATAAAGATGCCTTGTGGTGACAAAATAAGGCAAAAGCAAACCAGCGAGAAGTGGTAGGGGTTTAATGGAAAAGGGAAGTTTACCGGAATACAAAGGTAAGGGTTTCAGCAGAATACATCACTTGTTTTGTGATAACATGACTGAGCAACTGATTTCAAACTTTCATGCTGTATAAAGATGCCTCGAGCCGACAAAATATGGGAAAATCAGACCAGCGAGAAGTGGTAGGGTCAGAAGTATTAGAAATTGATTGAGAGCAGAGAGAAGGGGGAAAAATGGAGGGGAGAGGAAGATAAGAAGTAAGGATGCTATGTGGGATGGGAGCAGGAGCATTCCCAGCAAGATTTTAGCTGTGAGTGGAGTATGGTTTTGAAGGTAGAGTGACTTATGGTGGTATGGATGTTTGGTGCTAGAGAATACACAACAACTCTCAATAAATGGTGACTAAGGATTCAAAGGAGAAGAAACTCCAGTTAATCCAGGAGCATACAGATTTGAAACTCCAAAATAAATAAATAAATACATACATACATTAAATCAAAAATATGCAGAATCCAATTAAAATGCAGATGGGTTACGTGATATGCTGGGTAGAGAACCGAGCCGTAAACTGAACAGGAAAGATGTTTGCAAAGATTGTAAAGTATGGGGATGTCTGAGGATAGTGATAATTTGTCTCCTGAGCTTGCAGACATAGTTTAAGCAGACAGAATCTCTAGATGAATTATAGGACATCTAAATACATATGAGGAGTTCATCTGAAGATCAAATGTCTCTAGGCGATGTATACCATTGGAGGACTGGGTTTATGGATGGCCATTTTGCTGGTTGGTAGAGAGTTTGTACTGCTTTGAGCTGATGCAGCTTGAACAGTTCGGAGTGTTAAATCCTGTGCAGCCTGCAGATGGCAGTACAATGGTGAGCCCTGCTCTTTAATTTAACTGCAGACTTAGTAATTTTACTGTAGCACTGTTCTAGTTTGGAAATCAAAGATAATTGCAAATTAGTGAATAAGTTGGTATCATACAGAATATCAGAGAGAAGGTAGGCATTTGCTGTAACTTTGGGATCTAGGTCAGAGTTGAAAGGTTTGGGCCTACATAGAAGTTGGAGTGTCTGTGGAGGTGTCTTGATAGTGTATTGAAAGTGGAGGTTGAAGTTTAAGCCCTCAACTATGGCATTACCTAGTAATTTAGTATAGTGGGCTATATTATTGCATTATCTACTTAGGTAAGTGAGGGATGTGGGTGAAACTAGCATTAACATTTGCTTTCTTTGGGTTCAGTATTAGAGGGGATTGCTGGAGCCAGGACTGACTTTTAGGTAGTAATTCCTGGATATGAGAGAGGAAATTAAGAGTAAGTGGCAGAAAAGATTAGCATAGAATTGTTGGCACGGTGTATTAATGAGCATGTGTGGTTGTTAACCATATCATTACTGAATATGCTGAATGGTAGAGGATCTAAAATCCCATGGCACTGTAATGGATATTGGTTTTGTAGTTGGAGATGGTACCTTGTCATCTGATATAATATAGTCTACTGCAAATATAGTTATTGAGCCAACATGTAGGTTATCTATGTTGGCTTAATAAACTGAACTTGTTTATTAATGTGTTGTGGAATACAGTGCTAAATGCTTCTGAGTAGTCCACATAGACAGAGGCCACTAAATTTACCTTCATTTTTAAGCTGAAGAATAGGGTTTAGAAATTTTAGAATGGTTAAATCTGTGTTGCGATGTAGCCAGAAACTGTGCTGAGCACTTGAAAGTAAGCAGCTAATGAGCAAAGTGTTGATTAGCTAAGAACGTGCTCAATCTTAACTATAATAGAGGAATAGAATGGCAAAGGTTCACTTCATGTAGTAAAGGGTCACTTCATGTAGTAGGACTATGGAATACTGTCATATAATTGGAACATAGAATTCTTGAAGAGATCTTTTAATAAGAATGCTACTTGAGTAGGCTATGGCTTCATCTGCAAGCTTGAAGCACTGGGGGTAAGTTCACAGGCAGCTAAGAGGTTGGTTTCAGTTTAAGGATGTACAGCTGTGTAAAGCTGAACTTACCATAACAGTAGATGTTTGAATGATCACTGCTGCAATAGCCTTAGCTACATGGGTTATAGCCTGCCAAGGATATAACAGCTGACCAGCTTCCAAATCTTCAGGCCAACTTCCATGCACGCTAACTGGCAAGCAGCCGAAGATGAGCTGACTAAAGGACGAGTTTGGGCACAACGTCCTTCACATCTTTCCTTCGAGCAAAGAGACAGAGGGCAATGCTTGGAACATACAATACATATCCACACCCTGGCATAAAATCACACCAAAAAACAAGGGGGGTGGATGGAGGGAGCAGCTACTGCAGCAGTGATCATTCAAACATCTACTGTTATGGTAAGTTCATCTTACACAACTGCACTATATTCTTCATATTGATAACTGCTACAGTGGCCTTAGCTATATGGATAGATTACCATAGCTCAATGTATTTGAGAGTAGGGAGGACACGGGTCCATGAGCCCCTGTAAAATGGCCCTAGCAAAAGTTGATCTGGACCTGGAGAAGGAATCAAGCTTACAGTGCTTTGTAAACATATGTACAAAGGACCAAGTTGCAGCTTCTAGAATACTTCTGGAATCCAACCTTTTCCAAAAAGCCAAAGATAAAACCAAGGCCCTGGTATAGTAGGCTTTTTTTAACCCTGCCTGAAATGTATTTTTCATGCCGAGTTTAACAAAAGGAAATAGCCTTAGACAACCATTTGGAAATAGTCTGCTTTGACACAGGTTGTTCCTTCTTACCTTAAGAAAAAATGAGCAATTGATCCAATGAGCTGAAAGATATAGTTCTGTCAAGATAGTGCCGGAGTTGTCTGTGGAAATTCAAGGTATGGAGTAGCTTTTCTTACTCAGTTTTAAGTTCAGGAAAGAAAATGGGAGATGGATAGTTTGTCTTGAAGTAAACTTGGATACCACTTTAGACATAAAAGAAGGATTAGTTCTCGATGAAACCCTGTCCATATGGAAAAAAAGAGGTAGGGTTGACTCACCATAAGAGCTTGTAACTCAAACACCCTTCTTGCAAAGGTCAGAACAGTCAGTAAAACTGATTTCCATGTTAAGAACCTGATGTAAGCCAGATTAGCAGGTTTAAATGGAGCAACTGTTAGGTTCTCCAACACAAAATAAAAATCCCAAGGAGCGACCCCAAGTTTACTTGGAGACCTCTTATGCAAATCCCCTTTCAAGAACATTTTGTCATGACGCTGCCTTGAAAGATGAGGATCCATAGGCAAACATGCTGAAATGGCAAATAAATGAACCTTGACAGAGGAATAAGAAAGGGCGTAGGATAGTATCTCACACAAATAGTGTGAAATCCAGAGAACAATACCCCTGAATGGATGCTGGTTATGTTGCTGGCACCAACTAGAAAACCTTTTACATTTGCTAATATATGATTTTCTAGCAGCAGGCTTTCTTTCCTCTGTTAGCACCTGCTACATGTCCTCAAAAATAGGTACCTAAAAGGATTAAGATCCTATCATCCAGGCAGTCAATTGAAGATGCTTAATGTTATGGTGTATCAAAGACCCCTGTTCTTGTGTGAGTAGATCCATTCTCTGAGGTAATTGATAATTTCTCCTGGCCATTTTCAAAAGAAGGAAGAATCATGTTTGCCTGGGCAACCACAATGATTTAGGGATTCTCTCTGAATCTTCAGAAATATCCTGGATATTAGTGGAAAGGGCAGAAGTCATACAGGAACATTCCTGCCCAAAGAAAAAAAAAGAAAGCTGTCTTGTAGGCCTTCTTGCATGGAGTCCTAGAACAGAATTGAATTTTGCCAGTTGATTGTTCAGAGAAGAGGCAAAGAAGACTATTCTAGGACATCCTAAAGATAATTATATCTTTGAACCTAAATCGGGTGGGGACTTCCATTTGTGAGGGTCTACCCTGGTCCTTCTCTACTTGCCTGCCACATTAAGAGAATGTAGGATACCTGGGAAGTGAGATTCTGCTGTGAAGCTATAGCCCAAGCTAACATGGCTAGTATGCAAAGGGGGTACTACATGGTTCCTCCTAACTTGTTGATGTACAACATGACTGTGGTATTGACTCTTACCATTTGAAGAGGTCCTAGGGACCAAAGATGGTCATACAGTTGATTGGTATGATCAGGGAAAGCATCTCCTTGATATTTATGTGCCTGCATCTGTTCATGGTATCCCACATCTCCTATACTTTTATCCCACCTGAAACTGCTCCCCAAGTAAAGTCCAAAGCATCTTTACTGACTGACATCCTTGAAGCAGGGATAGAGAAGGGGAGACGTTGATTTAAAGATACCATGTTTTCTCCAACAAAACATTTTTCTTCTGACAAACCCCAGTAATGGGATCTGAAAAGATAAATGGTGTTGATGCTGGGACCAAAGAGATTTCAGATACCACTGTATCTTTCTCATGTGGAGTCTTGCCAGGGGTCTCATGAGACTCAAAATTCTGAGGCATACTCTCAAAGTGTCCAAACTCTGAGTGGAAAACCTTAGAAGTAGATCTTCTAGCTAGATTAATTTTTTCAATGGAAGAAAAAATCTTTGAACTGAAATGTCTAGTTGACATCCAAGCAAAACAATCCTGTGTGAGGGATTCAAGAAATACTTTTGCATGTTCTCTTGGAATCCCAAGTTATGCAAGAGATCTCTCACCCAAGAGAGAGACTCCTGTCATTTTGAAAAAGACTTTGCATAGCTAAGCACGCCATCTAAATGTGTATAAAATGTAGATACCTTGCCACCTGCAATGAGCCTAATTGCAGCCAGACACTTTATGAAAATTCTTGGTGCAGTGGATACTCCAAAGGGTATGCAGAGAACTGATAATGTGGCCAAGGCACATAAAACATTATGAAACACCAGAGTCTGGATGAATAGGGATGTGATGATAAGTGTTTGTCAAGTCTAGTGTTACCAAGAAACTTGAAAGGAGGAGGAGGTAACAAGTTGTGAAGTGACCATTTTGAAATTGGGCACGATCGCAAACAGGCTTAGGAAAGAAAAATCCAGAACTTGTCTCCAAGCATTTTCTTTTTCTTTTGCACTAAGGACATCCTTGAATAAAACCACTTTTCCATCTGGAAAGCAGGAACCAGTTCTATCACACAGCATGTGATGAAGAACACAAGGATACGAGAGAGTCTGATCTTCAGGATGAGCAATGACCCCCTGGAAAGGAGGACTTTCATCCCACTGCCATGTGTAACCCTGATGAATGATTTTCAGAACACATTTGTCTGAAACAATCTTTTGCCAAAGAGAAAAAAATGAAGATTCAGACTTTCTTGAAGGGAATAGGGGCCAGGGAGGGAGGGGGCCACAAGGTTTCTTGAATAGTCATTCAGACTTGGACTGTTCTTGGTTTTGGGAGGTTTGAGACTTCTTTTTCTTTACCTAAATTCTGCTGAGACAGTTTATTCAGTGTTTTGTCAAAAATTAGATGATACGAAAAATCCTATAGGTTTCTAGGATCAGCTTGCCCCTTTCATCACTCCTACTAATCATCTCTGCAGCAGAGGGGCCAAACACTACATTTCTATCAAAGGGAGAGGTCCTGAGAATGCAGCCAAGAAAACCTCCTTAAAACAGTACTAGTGGCCAAAGTCCTGGAAGAAGAATTAACAGAATCATACACACACACTGTAAACAATGAACAAATGTAAACAATTTTCACAATATGTCAGAAACACATGAGCCTGACAATTTAAAATTTTAAATATCAGAGTTGCAGAAGTATATACGTTTTTCACATACTTATCAGTACATTTTCCATCCTTACTAGAAAGAGTAAGACTGGAATTAAATTAAGTCCTAGCAGCAGTGAAGTCATCTAATGCTGTAGCTGCTGGGACAGGTTTGTGAGTAGTGTGTAAACATTGAAAAGACTGAGGAACTTTATACATCCTATCTGCCTTTTTAGAGACAGCTGGCTAACTATCAGAAAAATTGCAGGCAGTACAACTCACATCCTCTAAAGCAGAGAGGATGGGAGGAATGGGTGCAGGATATGGAAATTCCTTCTGTAAGAGCTCATAGCATTATTAGAGGGACTGAGTAACCTCAGATCTCCCACTGAAAACACTGGGGCATTCTAGGAATAGTCTCAGAGAAAGAGATCCCCTACATGGACAATCAGAAAGTGAGTTCTCTTCCTAGTCTGAACCAGAAATCGGAGGATAAAACCCTGAATCCATCCCTGCATTTTCCTGTTCAGATTCAGAATCTTAAGCCTCCTCAGGAAAAGTGGCATCCTCTTTCTTTTAAAAAGAAACTACTCTACAAGAAGAATAAGTAGCCTGGTTCAGACCCTCAGCCATTTGCAGTAAAGTATTCCTTTCCAAAGAAATGCGAGGAGGAAAATATACGTTTGGTTTTCTGTTTCGTTTTGAAAAAAAAAATGGGGCTAACCATGTTACAAATGGTAGATACTGCTTCCCCAGGTATGGGCATGGTATTCTGACATAACAGGGAAACCTTACTTGTTCCCTGTCCTAGGACCAATAAGAGTGTCTCTCCCTTGCCAACTGAAGTAGAGTCCTACAGTTACAGAGGACGTGGCTAACCAGTAGTCAATAGTGGCTGTAGGTGTTACACCAGAAGGATTCAGGGTAAAAGATGAGTGGTCTGAGGTACAAATGGCCACAACAGTCACCCACCTGTGATTGAGGCAAATTACTAGGCTGTTGTGGTTGCAAAAGCTGTTTGCTTAACATTTTCCTTTTGTGGCTGGAAGAAGGAGGACCAGCAGTGGTCAAGCCAAAAATGGTCTCTTTCTTCCTGGAAAGACAAATAGCAAATGACAGTAAAACTATTAGTTCACAGAGGTTACTTTTTGACAGACAAAAAACATAGTGAAAAGCACTTTAAAATACTATGGCAGCCCCACAATGGAAAATTAAAACAATTTCTCCACGTAAAATAAGTTAGCAGTTGGTTTACGCTACTGACAGAAAAAATGAGTGCCCTATTTAAGAGTGCATTACAATGTTGAGACAGTCTGTGAATACACAGCACTCCTAGTTTTAAAATAATTTTGCTGAAAAGGGAAGCAATAAAACATCAGTAATTTTTTTTTTATTTCACAATGAGAACTTATCTGCCCAGCAAAGGAAAGCACAAGCCGACTGTAAATCTTCAAATGCCACAGAGGAACATACTCTTTGGCAGCAACCAAGCACTGAAGGGCTTTGTGCCCATACCTGTCTTTCAGTCAGCTCATCTGAAGCTGCTTGACAGTGTGGGCAAGATAAACGTGCCCTAAAGCTTTGGAAGATGGCTGATGTTTTGTCCTTCACAGGATATAACCCATATAGCTAAGGTTACTGCACCAGGGATCAATATGAAGAACATGATATCTTTTTATAACAGTAAGTGTGGTCTTGAAAGAGATGGGCAGAGATGGAAAAGCTGCTCCAATGAGAACATGAGCACTGAATTTAGAGGTGACGTTTCTGTTAATTTCTTTGTACAACAAATATACAATATAACATCAAATTAAAGGGCAAAAATAGACATCTTAATTTAAAATGTACATACCAAAAAACTTCCGTAATACCTAACCAGGAAGTGAAATGCTAAGCAAGGTCTACATCAAAAGTTTACATACTTACTAATTAATATTTTAGTTATATGCCAAAACACTTGTGGAATACCTAACCACGAAATGAAATGTTAAGCAAGGTCTACATGAAAAATGTACCTACTTACTGATTAATATTTTACTTACATGAAGTACAACAAAGGAAGTAGGATTTTCTGCTCTGAACCAGCGAGAAAAAAATTCCTGGCTCCCTGATTTAAGATTTTAGAGGGCTAAATATCTGTTCACTCCATAGAACCAATAAATATAAACCTTCACTGTGTTTTAACTAAATAAAACAAATTTATTTTAATACTATTGAAGCCTATTACAAGAAGATGTAAATAAAAACGTACACACTAGAAATGATTGACTACTGATGGCTGTATCCTCGCTTATTCTCAATGACTTGTAGTTTATTTTTTAATATTTTGAAAAATAGATATATTATATTATATATTATATCATATTATATTATATTATTTTTAAGCATAAACTCGGATTGCTCTGATAGGTGAGAATAATCGTTAGGAAAGATCTGAGAAGAAACCCCTCCAATGACAGTGTAGCATTCATTATACTTCGTGTCGGCACATAATATATAAATGTATGTCCATAAACAGTTGCAGATACAAGTCACTAATTCATATTTATACATAATAGGCTGCCGTATGAGATGAGAAAATGCCTCTCATACTAAAACAGCTATGATAAATTCTGTCCCATGATCAGGGTAATAGAATATAGATAAATCCACCAAAGAAGAAATATACAAGATTTAGTTTGTATGACAGTGTTCATTTTTAGGATTATGGTCTTTAAGTGTTTGATATGTTTCAAATAACCTTTTGAATAAAATGAAAAATATTAAAGTTACATATTGTCATATAATATTCAATTAGAATGCTATATTTTCTTTATTTCTATACTCAAAAATATTTCCAGTATTTGCAAAAAATACTATAGTGTATGACTAAAGATCTTAAAACTTGGTTAGTAAGACAGATTAAAGAGTTCATGTAATTCAACCATACTAAACTTTACTGGCTAATTGATGATTTTGATTAATTAACCTTGTATAAAAGGCACTTCCTTAATGGATTTCAGTTTTTCTGAAGAAGACCTAGGTATACCAGGGTCGAAAACGTATTTATTCTTGTGGCGTTAATGTTCTGTGGTTGGCACCCGCTTTGAATAAAGGAGGTTTATCTGGTTTCAGTCCTTCATTTGGATTCCCAAAGCAAGCTTTGTTTCTGGTTTTTGGTTTTTCAAGCATGCTTTACCATTGCTTTTTGGTTTTGGTATTTATACGATGGCAGGGAATTCGGAGGGTGAAACCGAACTTGAATCACCCAAACACTATGGGATGGGTGAATTGCGCAAAGTGATTGGTCAACTGTCGCAGCTGGTGGAACTACTCACACCAGCTTGCTCTTCCATTCTGCAACTAGCTTCTGGTTTAAACAGTACACCGCCGTTAGCGCTTTCTGGACAGAACCAACAGACTGATCGACGATCTTTTGGTGTTAGCACTAAAGAGGTTTTGGATGGTCATTTACCTAAAACAGGAAATGAATTTAATAACTTTCCACGGTTGCTACGCTCCCATTCTCAACCCGTTCGTGGTAACAGGACACAAGAACAATCCAAAGTGCAAATGGAATCTCCGCTTGAAAACCAAGGTGACTTTACTACTGTTTTGTCTGTTAATGGTTTTAAAGCTTTTTTGGACAAACGCTTTTCCATTAATGGTTCCTACCCCACTACCCGATCTAAGGAACCAGTGGTTAAAACCTATAGAGAAAATTTGGATGATTTGTTTTTTTTATTTAGAGAAATATAAGCGTTTAGGATGTGATTGCACATTCCTGAGAGAATGTCTTGACAAGTAGATTGTGCCTAAGGGACTTTGTATTGTTAAGTTCCCCAATAATGTGATGCAAGATACTGAATTTCACTCTGACCTTATTAAAATTTATGATGAATGTGGATTAAAGGTGGTTGATGCCATTATTAAAGAAAATGAAAGAATTAGGGTGTCACTTTTAGACCAGATAGAAATTATTAATAATAACATTATCAATGATTTGGTTTTTACTATTGACACAGAGAAGAAACTGTATTTTGATATTTTTTCAGATATAGAGAACAGGTGTATTAAGAATATGAGGAGGAAAGTTACAAAATTGGAAAGAGACTTAAAAGATTACAAGGAAGGTAACGCTTACCCCCCACCAAAGACTTTCAAAACTGCTGCTGCCTCAGGTTATAAAGTGTACCAGGACCACCCAGTATACCCTTTACATGAAACTGAAAACAATAGACAAGAGGGGTTTCAAGGGGAAGAAGAGTGCTTTCTAGTTGAACAGCCACCCCCTTTAAGGAGGTCGGACAGGATTCGCAAATAGAATCCTGTCCACTACCACAGTTACAACCGCAGGTGGAGTCGCAGGTAATTTCTGACACAAATACCTTCATTTTGCAACAAGGATTTACTTTCCAATTTAATGGGTACAACATTTTTAATTACACTAATTTGAAATTGACAGAAGCACATTTTGATTTATTTTCTAAGGGTTTCAAGTTCATCCCTATGCGTAAGGCCAATTTACCCAAGTTAATAGTGGATGTTAAATTGTTTTTGAGGAAAATGAACCTGGCCCTTATTTTTCAGGCACACAAACAAGGTTATGCAGGCAACAATTCTTTAAAGAGAAAAAGTGTTTTTAATCCACCACTACACCCTCAATTAAAGAACCTAGAGAATGTTTTAGAAAGGGAAGTAAGGAATACAATAGCTCAACACAAGATTTTCCCAAACTTAACACAAGAAGAAAGGAAAGTGTTTAATGAGCTCAGGAACAACACCAGTATAAGGATTATGCATCCTGACAAAGGGGGTGGAACGGTTTTGATGGACTTCATTACTTATGAGTCCAAGATGAATGATTTATTACATGACACCAACAAATACTCTAGAGTTTCTATTAATGAGGTGAATGTATCTCATTCAAAAATTAATTTACTCTTGAATGACTTACTTTTGGAGAGTTCCATCACTCAGGATAATTTTCATTTTTTGTCTAACACACACCCTAGAGTCCCCTCGGCTTTTGGCATACCCAAGGTCCACAAAGATCAGGTTGACCCTCCATTACGGATGATTGTTTCCTCGGATGGCTCAGCCACTACACCACTTGCAAAATTTGTGGACGAGAAGTTGAAAAAACTCTCACAACAGGGTGTTACTTCACTTAAAGATTCATGGGACTTTTTAAAATGTGTTGAATCTCACCTATTTTCCCCAGATTTGGTGTTTGTTACATTGGATGTGGTTGACCTATTTGTGTCCATCCCTCATGATACAGGTTTACAATGGTTAGAAGAGAAAATGAGGGACAGTAAACTATTTTCTAATGATGATTTTAATAATGGTTTACTTTTTATGGATATTATTCTTAACAACAACTTCATGTTTTTCCAAGGCGAATTCTTCAAACAAACTAGAGGAGTGGCTATGGGAGCCAAATGTGCTCCCACCTACGCGAATATTATTTTGTCTAGGTGGGAAGAATTATTCATCCTTGAGAGCCCCTTTGCAACACATTGGTGCTTATACAAGAAATTCTTGGATGATATTGTTATCTTTTGGACGGGTTCTTATGACACTTTTACTGAATTTTTGCAATATATTAAAAGTACTACCACATTTTTGGATTTTACTTACAACTATAATTCAGATGTGCTTACATATTTGGACATTACCCTCACAAAAACTAACCAAGGTTTTTCATCTAACATATTTCGCAAAGAAACATTCTCTAACTCATATCTTCACTTCAAAAGTGCTCATCCTTACTTTCAGAAAAGGAACCTGAATCCATCCCTGCATTTTCCTGTTCAGAATCAGAATCTTAAGCCTCAGGAAAAGTGGCATCCTCTTTCTTTTAAAAGAAACTACTCTACAAGAAGAATAAGTAGCCTGGTTCAGACCCTCAGCCATTTGCAGTAAACTATTCCTTCCAAAGAAATGCAGGAGGAAAATATACGCTTGGTTTTCTGTTCTGCTTTGAAAAAAAAAATGGGCTAACCATGTTACAAATGGTAGATACTGCTTCCCCAGGTATGGGCATGGTATTCTGACATAACAGGGAAACCTTACTTGTTCCCTGTCCTAGGACCAATAAGAGTGTCTCTCCCTTGCCAACTGAAGTGGAGTCCTACAGTTACAGAGGACGTGGCTAACCAGTGGTCGATAGTGGCTGTAGGTGTTACACCAGAAGGATTCAGGGTAAAAGATGAGTGGTTTGAGGTACAAATGGCCACAACAGTCACCCACCTGTGATTGAGGCAAATTACTAGGCTGTTGTGGTTGCAAAAGCTGTTTGCTTAACATTTTCCTTTTGTGGCTGGAAGAAGGAGGACCAGCAGTGGTCAAGCCAAAAATGGTCTCTTTCTTCCTGGAAAGACAAATAGCAAATGACAGTAAAACTATTAGTTCACAGAGGTTACTTTTTGACAGACAAAAAACATAGTGAAAAGCACTTTAAAATACTATGGCAACCCCACAATGGAAAATTAAAAACAATTTCTCCATGTAAAATAAGTTAGCAGTTGGTTTACGCTACTGACAGAAAAAACGAGTGCCCTATTTAAGAGTACATTCCAATGTTGAGACAGTCTGTGAATACACAGCACTCCTAGTTTTAAAATAATTTTGCTGAAAAGAGAAGCAATAAAACATCAGTAATTTTTTTTTAATTTCACAATGAGAACTTATCTGCCCAGCAAAGGAAAGCACAAGCCGACTGTAAATCTTCAAACACCACAGAGGAACATACTCTTTGGCAGCAACCAAGCACTGAAGGGCTTTGTGCCCATACCTGTCTTTCAGTCATCTCATCTGAAGCTGCTTGACAGTGTGGGCAAGATAAACGTGCCCTAAAGCTTTGGAAGATGGCTGATGTTTTGTCCTTCACAGGATATAACCCATATAGCTAAGGTTACTGCACCAGGGATCAATATGAAGAACATGGTATCTTTTTATAACAGTAAGTGTGGTCTTGAATGAGATGGGCAGAGATGGAAAAGCTGCTGCAATGAGAACATGAGCACTGAATTTAGAGGGGACATTTCTGTTAATTTCTTTGTACAACAAATATACAATATAACATCAAATTAAAGGGCAAAAATAGACATCTTAATTTAAAATGTACATACCAAAAAACTTCTGTAATACCTAACCAGGAAGTGAAATGCTAAGCAAGGTCTACATCAAAAGTTTACATACTTACTGATTAATATTTTAGTTATATGCCAAAACACTTGTGGAATACCTAACCAGGAAATGAAATGTTAAGCAAGGTCTACATGAAAAATGTACCTACTTACTGATTAATATTTTACTTACATGAAGTACAACAAAAGAAGTAGGATTTTCTGCTCTGAACCAGCGAGAAAAAAATTCCTGGCTCCCTGATTTAAGATTTTAGAGGGCTAAATATCTGTTCACTCCATAGAACCAATAAATATAAACCTTCACTGTGTTTTAACTAAATAAAACAAATTTATTTTAATACTATTGAAGCCTATTACAAGAAGAAGATGTAATAGAAAACTTACACACTAGAAATGATTGACTACTGATGGCTGTATCCTCGCTTATTCTCAATGACTTGTAGTTTATTTTCTAATATTTTGAAAAATAGATATATTATATTATATATTATATAATATTATATTATATGATTTTTAAGCATAAACTCGGATTGCTCTGATAGGTGAGAATAATCGTTAGGAGAGATCTGAGAAGAAACCTCTCCAATGACAGTGTAGCATTCATTATACTTCGTGTCGGCACATAATATATAAATGTATGTCCATAAACAGTTGCAGATACAAGTCACTAATTCATATTTATACATAATAGGCTGTCATATGAGATGAGAAAATGCCTCTCATACATCTCATATCTAATACAGCTATGATAAATTCTGTCCCATGATCAGGGTAATCGAATATAGATAAATCCACCAAAGAAGCAATATACAAGATTTAGTTTGTATGACAGCATTCATTTTTAGGATTATGGTCTTTAAGTGTTTGATATGTTTCAAATAACCTTTTGAATAAAATGAAAAATATTAAAGTTACATATTGTCATATAATATTCAATTAGACTGCTATATTTTCTTTATTTCTATACTAAAAAATATTTCCAGTATTTGCAAAAAATACTATAGTGTATGACTAAAGATCTTAAAACTTGGTTAGTAAGACAGATTAAAGAGTTCATGTAATTCAACCATACTAAATAGGTTGACTTAATATTATGGGAAACAATGAACACACGTTTGGGAATATAAAGACAAGAAAAAATAATAAGCGAAAACTGAAAACAATTCATGAAAGAGTATAAAGTTGCAAAGTTAAAAGTCCAAAAGGCAAGAGGGAAAGAACACTGAAATATTTTAAATCACAAAGTACCTTTAAATTTAGAGGAAACAAGGCTGCTTTTTTGCCACTGTACTAAAACTTCTGTTACAATCAAATGTTAAGAATATCTCAGTTGGAAAATGGCATTATACCATATATTAATAATAGAAAATCATTTGATATACTAGTAGGTTTGCAAGAAATGCTACAATGAGATTAAAAAATGTAGCAATACAATAGATTCCATATTAATGTAAGAGAGAATATTAAAATAAATTGCTTCATGAACTAATGAAAACATTTAAGTTAAGTAAATCACATTTAAAAGAAAATTTGTAAACTAAGACAACAAAAGCCTCTGTTTTGGTTGGCTTAATAACAGAAATATTCATAGTGTCATACTAGAATACTAGGCTATAGCCCCAAGGGACCTTTTTAAGCATAGCCATGTATCCCAATAAAATATTATCGGTATTGGCTCCCAAGGGTTTTATGGTGGCATACATACTTGTGCATGGGTGATAGAGCATTTACAATCTTCCTTCGGGATCATGTGTTGTTCA
This sequence comes from Protopterus annectens, assembly GCF_019279795.1. Lineage (NCBI taxonomy): Eukaryota > Metazoa > Chordata > Ceratodontiformes > Protopteridae > Protopterus > Protopterus annectens. The sequence continues at coordinate 221,277,693 of NC_056743.1, forward strand.
TGCTTGTCTTATGGATATGCAACAGGTGCATTAGGGCTGTATCAGAAGATGCGTTGCATGCCAAGAATAAGACACCTGCTAGCAGCCTATAGGAGACTGCATACAAAGACAAGACTTTGAGGCAGTCTGCACAGGACTTGTTTTTCATACCACATATTCTTTTTGTGAGAGATCTCCGAGGATGTTCCAGTAATTGCAGATGCCTGGGCAGGTACATACTGAAGGGGGCATTGTACTCAATGACTGGTATTATGAGAGAATTATTTATTATTTATTTATTGACATTTGCTGACCAGGAATGTCCGACTGTGTCAGGAACTGATTTTCAGAGAAGCCTGGGGAGAGAAGCTCCATCTAAACATTATATATGAGACATAAAGTACATACATATTCTAAACGCTACAAACGTACAATATCTAAAAATAGCTATTAATCAGTGGAATTACATAGTAGGTACATGTCATTTACAGTATCCTTGATTGTCAGCATATTCTACACCATAGCATGTGACACATAGTTAATATGCAGTAAGTTTTTCCCCCATTACAGGAGATAGCAGGGCTATATGCGTCTACATCAGAAAATTGAATGCTAAAAATAGCGAATGCTCGTTTATCAAACTTAAAAGCATGAAACCTTAAAATGTCAAAGGAACAGATCAGCAATTTTTTTTTCCCAGGCAAAAAATTCACTGATCCAACAAAAAAAAAAAAAATGTACAGGCAAAAAAAAAAATGTACAGGCAAAATAAAGTGGTGGGCTGTGCTTTCACCCCCCCAACTTAAATATACGAACTCCGAGATTGCACCACAGTGGAGAAAACAGCAAAATCCTTAGAATGGCCCATCAATTTTTCTTCCCCCTGAAAAAAAAAAATCAGTGTTCCGTCCCTTTGACATTTTCAGGTTTTGCGTTTTAAAGTATTAATTAAAGTATTCGCTCTTCTGATAGGAACCTGGGATATATATATTTTTTATAGGAGAGTTAGAAACAAAGAGAATTCAAGGAGTCAGGATACTAATTAAGTTAGGGTTTAAGAATGAGAAGACATTGCGTAGGTTTATGTATCATACAGGTTTGGGGAGGATTTGTTATGTTGATAGTATATAGATGAAGGCTAAGAGCAGCAGGGATACATTATTACCTCTTTGGGTAGGTGCAGGGGCAGTCATGCATACTGAGTAGATACATTTTTTTAAGGTGGACTTAAATTTGTTAAGACTCTAAATGTTATTTATGGTTGTAGGAAGGGCATTCCACTGTTTTGTAACCGCAAGTGAGTATAGGCCCTGCCCAGCTCTTTTGTTAGGTATGTGGATGGTTATAAGTAGTTTATTTTTGGAGCAGAGGGTTCTTGTGGGATACAGGATTTTGGTATGGATTTAAGAGCAGGTCAGCTATCTGGGTTGTAGATAATTTTATGAAATATAGACAGTTGAAGGAGGTCAATGTGTTGTGGGAAGGAAATTAAGCCAGTTTAGTTCTTTAAGAGCTTGGCAGTGATGTGAGTGGTGGGAGTTGCCTGTGGCAAATTTGGCAATTTTTTAGTAGCAGGACTGGAGCTTATTTTTTTAGTGATAAATGCATACTGTTATATATGGAGGCACCGTATAAGAGGGAGGGGGATCAAGTGAATATCGGCAAGGGTTGTTTTGGTGGTGCTATTCAGGAAATTCTTATGTCTATATGGAGGTCCTAGTTTGCAGTGCACTTTCCTTATGACATCATAAATAAGGTGTCAGATGTGAGTTTATTGTCTATGGTAAAGCCTAGAAGCTTAGCACTGGATAGTATTTCAATTTCTGTGTTATTCTGGGAAAATATTTTAAAGGCAACTGAGAGGAGTTTTGCTGAGATTAGCAGAAGTTTTGTTTTTTGGGAGTTAAGGAGCAATTGTGATTCTCTCAGCCAGGCTTCAATTGAGTGAAAGGTTTCTTGCATTATCAGCTGGAGGTACTGTATGTTATTTGAGGAAGAAATTATGGTAGTATCATATGCGTATTGGATGCTTGAGCTTAGGTAGGGAAACACTGTGTAAGTTGTTGGCAAAAATATTGAAGAGTAGAGGACCATGGATAGAACCTTGTGGCACCAGAGTTTGGTTAGTTTGGTACTGGGATAGACTATTTTGCCATTTGATGCATTGTTGACAGTTTGATAGATAGCTATTGAACTACTGTTGGCAGGAAGGGGAGCAGCCAATATTGGAGAGTTGTTGAAGAAGTTGTGTGTGTGATACAGTGTCAAAAGCCTTTGACAGATCTAGTAGAAATACTGAGGTAATGTTACCAGAGTCAATGGATTTGTTTACACTATCCAAGAAGGAGATTTGTGCAGTACATATACTGTGTGATTGGTGAAATGCATGTTTGGTTGTGTTGAGTAGATTGTTATGTATAAGATAGTGAAGTAATGTTGATGTATACATTTTTCTAGGAGTTTGGATAGAGGAGAGATGATGGAGCTTGGATGATAATTTGATGGTTCATTGGAATTGCCTCCTTTGTGTAGTGGGGTAATGACAAATTTTTTCCAGAGGTTGGGAACACAGGACTCTGGATAGAGCAGTAAATATGAATGCTGACAGGATAAGGAGTTTGGAAAGAGGAGAGGATGGAGATTGGATGATAATTTATTGGTTTGTTGAAATTGTCTGCTTTGTGTAGTGGGGTAATTATAGATTTTTTCTAAAGGTTGGGAACATGGGATTCTGTGTGGTTAATAAGAATGCTGACAGGGTATGCAATGGCATCTGCAGCAAGCTTTAAGTACTCTGGAGGAAGGTTTCCAGAGGAGACTGAGCATGGCTTTAGTTTCCTAAGGAGCTTTAGGATTAGTGAGGATGGAATTGGTTGTAGGGAGAATGGGGTAAGTGGTGCATTTGCATTTTGGGGAAGGGGAATAGTAGTTGTCTTTGGACTGAGATGAGAGGGGGTTGAAGTTGGAGATGGAGGCTGTAAGTAGAATCAGTTTTTAGTTTGCTTATGCTATTGATAAAGTGTGATTTGAACATAGTGGCTATTTGAGAAGGTGTTTTATCTGGGCATGGTGATGGGTTTTGTTTAGAGCCTGTGGTAAGGAGGTTAGTGATAGCTTTTGGTTATTGTTAGCCAACTGGTTGGAGTAGTAGTTTTTTCTTTGTCTGAAATCAATACTTTCTTCACTTTATTTCACAGTTGTTTGTATTTTATTAGATTTGCTTCATTTTGCTGCTCTGCCATTCTTTCCAGGCTTTAGCCCTGGTTTGTAAGATTTGTTTAGTGGTCTTTGTTAACCATGGAGTATCTTTAGGTTTTATTGTTTTGGTACAAACAGGGACAAGGCTGTTGAGTGTCTAGAAATATTTTGTTGAAATAGTCTACAGCTTTTTTTCTAGAGAAAGATTTCTAAGTGGGTGCCAGTTGGTGTGTTTTTAGAATATTATTAAATTGTTGTTGGTCAAACTGTTGTAAGTTTCTGGTGGTTTTATAGGTATAGATTCTAATTATTTGTGGTAAAGTCCTATAAGTAAATATGGGAAAATGATCACTGAGTATATTGGGTAGGGCATTAGAATTTGACTATTCGGGTGGGTCAGAAACTAGGATCCAGTCACAAGTGGCTCCTAGTGTATTATTATGCATTCTGGTAGCATTGGTGATAAGTTGGGTAAAGCCATACAGGTTTCTGCTATTTGCAGGGGAGTCTATTATTAGATCTTGCCAATTGATATTTACATCACCCATAATAATGGTCTCATCGCTGATATTTTCTGACATCCAGGCAAAAAGTGTGAATGTTTTGGCCTGATGGGATATACAGTCCTGCTATGCATAACTATTTTGTGTTATTGACTTGTTGGGTTGCAATCAGAATTTTGGTATTGTTAAAAGATGAGATTGTTTTGAGGAAAGGTAATATTGTGAAGGGGTCAGGATAAATAAAAAGCTACACCATCAACTTTTTTAGTGATTCTGCCTTTTCTTAGTATGTTATAGCCAGGAGGAATTATTTCTGTGCCTTGGATATTGGGTTTTAGCCAGGTTTGGTAACTGCTAAAATGTCAGGGGCATATTGTGTTAAACAACTGTGGAAGTCTGTGATTTTATTACAGATACTGCATATGTTTAGTGTTGCCAATTGAAGGTTTAGGAAGGGGGTTTGGTTGGATATGGCTTTTGGTGGGGGTCCTGGGTTGCGGTGGATGTCCCCACATAGGTATATATTGTGATGGATGGGGAGGGAGTGTTTTCAAAATATGGCTTTTTTGCTATTAGTTGTGTGTAAGTTGCTGGTAGCTTTACTGGCTGTAGTATTAGGAAAGGTTTTGAGTTTTGAAAAATGAAAGTGGCAGCTTTCAATTAGACTGGATGATATATTACTTAAACTGCCTATGGGTTTATCATTGCTTAAGGTTAGAGTTGCAAATTTGGTGAATGTGGGTTGCAGTGAAGCTTTGAGGGAGGTGGTTAGAATTAGTACACCAAGGGTGATTGTTAGAAGTATTTTAAGTAGAATGGTGTATGAAGTGGGTAACATTGAAATTTGAATTCTAAAATGTTCTAGTGTGACGAGAAGAGTGGAGAAGGTGAGCAAATAGGGAGTGGGATAGATTTAGTGAGTTGGATAAGTTCCTGATAGGCCACATATTATTGGATGACATGATAGAGTTGTTGGGAAGTATAATGGAAATGAAAATGGGGGTGGGTGGGAATATGGGTAGGGTAGAGGAGCAGACTGAGCCAGAGAGTAGCGAGGGTGAATGAAGTGGGCTACACCCATGGTCAGAAGTGGCTCTCCAGAGACGAACAGAAAAACTCTGCTCAGGAAAATGAGAGATGGTGGGGCAGAGTCCAGGTGGGAGAAAAGTATTGGAAAGGTACAAGTCAGCAATGAGGAAAAGTACATCAGGGAGGTATGTGGAAAATGACTTGAGTAAAAAGTTTTATAAGGGGAAAGACTGGTTGAGATAAGTTTTAAGGTAGACCACCAGTTGAGAATGAAAGGGTATAGGTACTTGAAGATGAAAAAGAGTAGGTATGCAGAAGAGCAGAGAAATCAGTGAAGAAGTAGGCAGCTACACCTAGGAGGAGGAGGTAGTAGTTAGTGCTATAGAGGGTGGGAGAGATGTGATAGGATGCTGAGGGGGGTGCAAGATCTGGTGGTGGGCAGTGGCTGTTGAATACCAGGTTACAGAGTTTTTTACAAATGCTACATACATTGCTTTGCTGGCTGGGAAGAGGCTAAAAAGGCTTGTCTTGAGGAGTACAACAGAATGATGACATGCTTGGATCTAGGTGCCATACTCCTGCTTGATTGTCTCATGAAATATCAAACAGTGAAAAGAGTGAATCCAAAAATAATTTTAGAGCAAATATAAAATGACCAGAAACTGCACAAACTAAAAGTATTGTTTTTGCAGGGGGACAAAACCCACCTCACCCCCATACTCACTGCTACATATATACATACCAACTCTGAGATCATACAACAATAGGTTAAGGGGGGAATTCCCTTACCCCAATGAACCACAATCTATTCAAAAAGCTGCCAGTAAAAACTCCATAGATAAGATCATTTACTCATGTGAGTATGCACCTTTTTTACATCTCTTAAAATGTTTGCTCATATGACTGTGCTTTCTTCTGGACTGCAACAACCTGCTTATAAGCGGTGCAATATAGAATGATTTCGACACTTCAATAGACACATGGTATTCAAATATCAGATTACTGTCTACATGCATTCCCTAACTCTCTTAGGAGTATACTGTAAATGTAGTTTGCTGCTATGGCATCTTTTAAAAAAGATACTATGATGCACTTTTTGGTATTGAGTTTTAGATAATTACTCTGGCTGTGCAACATAGAATAATTTCCCCACTTCAATAGACCTATGGTATTCAAATATCAGATTACTGTCTACATGCATTCCTTAACTCTCTTAGGAGTATACTGTAAATGTAGTTTGCTGCTATGGCATCTTTTAGAAAGATACTATGATGCACTTTTTGGTATTGAGTTTTAGATGATTACTCTGGCACCACTTATTAGTCTGTGTCAGTCCTTCTTGGATGATATGTGTGTCATAGGGATTCAATGCCTGTATCCGATTTGCCATCATCTGCAATCATGGTCAGCCATAGGTCCTTTATGTTAGCCTTGACCTCCTAGAAGTAGATGCCAAACAGAAAGAAATGTTTCCACCACTGAGCTCTGAGGCATCCCACTAGTAACTTGCTTCTTTTCTGGAGGCCAGTTACTAGCCTTTCCACAAAGTGTCATTCTCCTTTAGAAAAATACATTTGCACTGATACAGGAGAGTAATAAAATATCACTTTTATGCAAATATCTCATTACTATACTAGTTTAAAAACAAAAAAGAGAATATAGAGCATTGCAAGTCTTACAGACCTCTTCTTTTAGTTAAAACAGACTATAAAATGTTTATGCCAATTATAGCAAGTAGACTAAAGACATATTCCTGTTAGCTTAACAGAATGCAAATAGGCTTTTTTTCCTAAAAGACAACTGCATGAAAATATAGAGTTAGTACTTTAACAGACCAAGAAAAAACTAACAACAAATTATCAGACAAGATTTATTAAAATATTTGATTTAATAGACTGCAAATCTTATATCAAAATCAGTAATTAATATTTCACAAAGTGTAAATAAGAAATGCACTAAATCAGGTAGCCCTGTTACTCCATTGATTTTTCATATACTGGTATGAAACATTTGCAAATTTTTACAAGACAGTATATAACTTCTTATATAATTAGCTACAGATATTGTATTTATGACTGATAATCTGAACAATAACAATGACAGTAGTGGATGTGTTATGATCTTTTGAAAATATCCTTCAAACAAAGACATGATTTTAATAAATTCAAATATAGCAGTATGTTAAACAATGAATAAATATCAATTGGTAATAACACAACACACATGTAAGATCATGGGAAAAGGGAGAGTCAGGTATTCTTGATATAGAAGCATACTAGTTGAAAAGTATAAAGTTTAGGTTAGTTTAGGTCAGATGCTACAAGAGCTGTCTGATCTGGAAATATATTCATAAGTAAACATGAGAATTCAAATTTGAAAACCATGCTGAATGTTTTATCTGTAATATGTAATAAAGTAAAATGGCATTTAAATTTGTACACAAATAATCATAAGATTGAAAATCAATCAATTCGTATTATATGAACATTTTGATGAAAACCTTTAGAAAATCTGACTTTAGATTTACTTTGATTTTTTTTTCCTATTTTCACTATTGCTAATATATCTGCTTTTTAGATGCTGCAACTGTAAACAGAATGCTATATTTAAGTCAGAAATTTTACAACTTGATGCAAAGGAAAAAAAATCACAAAGTTGAACCAAAGGAGAATTATTAGCTCATTTTAGACACAAATGATCAGACTGTGATTCAAAACCTCAAAAAAATGTATATAATTGTGAAGAAAATGAAAACACTTATATGTGTTAGTATGTCTGGCAGGAGATTTGTGTATATTCTCAGGATAACTTGCATTGCATGCCAGCATCTCTAGTTGTGAAAATGTAAACATGTTTTTAAAAGATGAATATTTCCCTGTTTCTACAAAATGTTTAAAGAATATGTCAGTTTTTGATACATTTCTAACTGCACATGTTTGTGAGGAGGATTCTAAAGTTCAAACTGTGTGTGGAGAATCAGCTGATCAATAGTTGATGTCATTAGAATGTTCCTGGTTGCTAGGTGATTATTTGAACAGATGGCTGACATAAAAAATTACTTTTTCCAAGAGCTGATTGTTATTTTTAAAATAAGACAGTTGAGACATTTAACCTGGACTATAAAATAGACTGATAAAGTCAGTTGTGGTAGTTAGATAAGAGTTATACTCAGTTACAGTGCTGTGCACTGGTTAACCAGGAAAAAGGACTCACCAAAAACTGTAAGCCTGGCTTTGCCTTGATGTTATGTTTTAGATTAGATCAGGGACAGTATTCTCTAGTTAGATTAAAAATGTTTAGTTATTTAGAGTTTTTTCCTAAAATGATGGACTTCTTATCCTACAGTTTAAGTTTACATTTCTGGTGATTGAATTATTGTGTTTACTGAAAATTATATATTTACATTCTTATAATCATTGTAGTTATTAGTAAATGTTTTTCATTACTTCACATTGCGGCTGGACAATCAGTGTGTTCTTTAGCGATTATAGTGTGTTTATACCCATTTGATACTCCCCAGTACACCTCAAATGTCTAGCTGCTTCTGATTATAGCTATCATTTATTTTGATATTTAATTTTTAATAATTGATCACCCTTTGAATGGCATGTATACCTGTCCGACTCTGATGGCAGCATTTACAATTTGTATTGGGGAGGGAACACTGATGAAATCTGTGTCAGGCTTCCCATATGTGTCTGACTGTGTGAAATTTAAATTTATTTTGAGTGTGAGTGAGTTAGAGATCTTAAACTGGAACACATTGCTCTGAAGTATATGGTAAGGGAATACATTTGGGGTGGAGAAAGGTAAATAGTCCAGTCGCAGGATATTGAGCATGTTCCTATTATGCTCTTAAGAGAAATTTCACTCATGTGGTCTGTGCTATGATGTTTTCTGTGATGCTCCCACACCGGGTCAGTGGTAAGGATTCAGGTTCCTTAATTACTGACATGGGTTTTAAGAGGGAGGCATCACATTTATTGTTGGCAGTCCTGTGGGAGATTAGCTGGCTATAACAATAATAAAATACACAAAACTGAAATTAATAACATTGTATCTCTCTTTACTCAAGTACATTAAACTTATGCAAATGCAAGTTTCTACTTTTGTTGATGAAAACAAAGTCTTGCTTTTAATATTAGGATTTTCAACCAGTTTATTGTTGTGGAAACTATACTTGTCAGCATGCATAATATTTGTGTTTGAGTCCTCTGTGCCTAACTGGCAACCTGTTGTTAAAAATGGTTATTTAAATTAAAACAAAAGCATCTAAGAATACTAAATATATATATATATATATACTAGGAAGAAAACACTGGGCAAATTCCAAAGTAAATTACTGATGATAGGCATATTTTGTACTGCAAATGTTGTTTTTACACTTGTCAAATGATTTTAGTTTTATGTGCAAATATTGCCTGGAGCAAGAAGGACTTTATACAATGAAAACCTTTAATGCCCTTATCATAGATGAAACTAAATAAAATGGACTTCCTCTCCCAAAATTTATTTAATTATGCATAATCAGTGCAACAGTAAAACTATTTAAAAATTCAATATCAATTTTAAACGTTTCAATTTTCATACAATACACTTGTATTAATTTGTATTTTATATCATTCTAATCAACTTGTTTTCATTATGGCATAGTTCAGTTGTTAAATTAAAAAAAAAATGCATCTAAAAATTTGAAAAGAAAGGGTATTTTTTTCCAACTTGTTTAATTGGTCTCCCTAACAAAAGCTAGTAGACTACATAGCAATAGATAATGTGTTTGGTACAATCTTGGATTGGAGCACTGGAAAATGTTAACAGTATAGATTTATTAGATTTATCCAACTGCCAAGCTCTTTTAAAGTCATTAATTTTAACTAATAATCATTTAAAAGCTAACCGTTATAAAATATATATTCTGTTCTGCTCTTACTAATTTGTCAAAACTTCAACATTTACATGCTTTTTTATATATTCTATTTTATGAGGTGCAATAAAAGATCTGTTTAAAAATATCCATATAAATGTTAGGGCATTCAACTTAGATAAGTGTAGTGATGTTAGTACATATTGTTCCAAGTGATTTTATGGTACTGACATCTAAATAAAAAGAATGTATTAAGTTGTTATAGCTAACATGTCAAAATCTTGAGCTGTTATCGGCTATCCACTTGATTTTATACAAATGTGAACAGTTAATCTGGTAAAAAATATAACACTGTTTAGATGTCAAGGTTGTGAAAGTATACACAACCGGATGAAGATTCAAGTGATCATTAATATAGTAAGAAATGCCTACTAAAGAAATCACACGTCTAATATAAATGAGAAGTATGAAGTAACTGGGTTGTTGCTTTGCATAAAGAATGCTCTGGATATAAATGTTGCTATACTCTGAATAAATACTTTTCAAATAGTTTGGCTAACATTAAATGACTGATTATGTTTAATATCAGATTATAAACACATACTGTTTAAAATTGTGAGTCAGTGACCAAAGGCAATTTGAACCAATCTTTAAACATAGGGCATGGCACCAACTAAACAGTCATATGAGGAATTCTTATTCTTTCCTACTACTTTTTAGTGTTATATTTCCATGTTCTATACTATTCACCATTTACACAATCTTATATTATCTACTAATTATAAAGTATGATAAATACCAGTATTCTAAACTGGCTGCACAGTTTTAACTTTAAAAGTAATGAGGCATTTCATCTTTTTCCCTGGCTAGATTTATAGCAAAAATTAAGCTCTTTAATTATAACTCATGAGCTCAAGAAAAGGCAACACAACTTAAAGTAGACTCTTGTATTAGTTATTATAAGGACTATCGCACAGACCAAATAACTAACTTATTCTTTAAAAATAAGTGTGAGGTTAATCTTACCACATGAAAGAGTGATATGGGAGCTATTAAGCAACATTATATTTGTAGGATCATAGGAAGTTATTAGGCTACTGGCCCTGAAGCCTTTACAACCCTAGCCAAGAATTTAGCTCATGTTTCAACAAGTCAGCATCCTATGCCACTGTCCAGCAGGGACACAGGTGGAATCCCAGTGGTGTATTTTCTATTCCCCATCCAATTATCTAGGATGCGCCTGAAAAGGGTTAATGCGGTACACTGACATGGAGAGGAAGTCTCTTTCAAAAAAGGGGGAGTCTCTGGGACATGAATCTGTCCTGCCAACAACTCCTATTGATGTCACAGATCAGTTTGAAGTTGCAGATGTAGGTTACTTGAGTGGAGCTTGACACGCGAGTATGTAGCAGTCCCATCAGGCCACGGTCTGAAATTGCTTTGTATGCCAGACAGAGGCCACCTCTGAGGAGTCTGTAGGAGACTGAGTAAAGGCACAGGGCCTTTAGCCTATCTGTGTTGGGTAGATGTTTGAGGTCCAGGATTCTGCTGGTGAGGACCTCTGTGGTCTCTCCAGCTGCTGCATGTGCTTTGTGAGGTACATGCAGAAAGGGGCATTATACTCAATGATGGGTCTTATAAGGGAAGAATACAGGGATGTTATGACCACCTTGTCCCTGGAAGAGATACCCTTACTAATGAGGTGGGCCATGCATGTAAAATGCTTTCCATACAATGGAGGCAATATAGTGGTCAAAAGTCAGTTTGCTATCAACCTTGGTGCCCAAGTGCATCACGGCTGATTGATAATAAGGTCCTAAGCATGCAATGTGATCATTTGTTTGGATGTCAATCTCACCAAAGGGGATGATGATGCAATTTTTGGCATTCTGTTTGAGGTCATGTTTCTGGCACCAGTCTTTTGTTTGGCTGAGACCCTTTTGGAGGATGTTCAAATCACTAGGGGAATTGAGGACAGCACCCAGCTTGCAGTCATCTGCAAACTTGGTCAACCATAGCCCACTGGTTTTGGCCTGCAAGAAGAGGTACACCACTCATTACGGGTCTACTGCTTGAGGTGGCTTCCCCTATTTTGACTAGGTTGGTTCTAGCACTGATCCAGTTTGCTACCCATCTGGTAACAAATGGATTGATGCCTAGTTGAGATAGTGTACCTATTATACCTGAGTGGAGAATAGTATCGAAGGCTTTGGCCAGGACAGGGTAGGTGGTGTGCACTTGTCTTACTCATGTACATGGCCTTGGTGACTGTCTCAAAGAAATCAACCAAATTTAACAGGCATGACCTCCCCATGATGAAACCAAACTGTGTGGGATCGGGTGTCTGGAGGTTGCCAATGTCCTTGTTAATGAGGTCCATGATAATCCACTCCATGGCCTTGCAGATCAGGCTAGTTAGGCTGATGGGTCTATAATTTCCTGGATCAGTGGATGCTCCACTTTTGTGCAAAGGGATGACAGTGCCGGTCCTCCACTCATGTAGGACGAAAACAATACTCAGGCTTTGGTTGAATAGGGTGCCTAATGGTGCTGCAAGTTCCTGCCTGAGTTCATGTAGGATGCAGACTGGGATGTTATCGGGTCCCATGGAGGTTGTATTTTTGCCTTTGAGAGGGCAGTGATGACCTGTTCCCTAGAGATAAGGGGTGGGGAGCTGGTACTGGGGATGTCCTGGATTTACTAATGGGGGGGGGGGGCAGAGGAGTGAAGTTTTCACTGAATCTGTCAGCCAGTAGGTTGGCTATATCTATAGCATTTGTGTATGTGGTATCCTTGATTATCATATCTGGGTGCTTCCCTTGAAATTACGGATATATTTAAAGTAAGCCTTATAACTGCATTTAGTAGATGTGGCCAGTTTTTACTCAAAGTTTGCGTTGGAGGATTTCACTACTGCTCTTATTTGCTTGTTCAGGAGGAGGAGAGATTGTTTCCAATTAAGCACCTGCTTCTTCTTAGTCCTGGACAGCAATTTTTTTCCTTTTATTATAGAGTTTATTTATTGCAGATGTCCACCAGCAGGTTTACTCTTCCTTGAGGAGGAGGATTTTGTCCTGTCAGGTATTTCCTATTCCACGCAGCTATATAAATGCTCATATAGTACTTTGTTGTAGGTTTGGACATATGTGCCAGTTCCTATGGAGGGGGAGGGGCTGTGAAGCTGTTTATACCTTCCCTCAGGAGATTGTAATCAGCTTTGGAGAAGTTTTTTTGTTTAACCCTAGCTTGGGGGGGGTGGGGATGGTGACCAAGAAACTGACAACTTTGTGGTCAGATCTTACCAGGGATGATGACACTGTAGGTATACTGCAGTAGTTACTCATGTTTTTTAATAACATGTCCAAGATATTTTCACCTCCTGTGGGGGTGTCGATCAACTGGTTCATGGCATTTGCATTGACAAAATCAAGGAATCTCTGGGCATTTGTGTTTTGGCATAAGTATTTCTTCCAATGTATGGTCAGGTAATTAAAGTCGCCCAGGATCAGGGTAAAGGGTTGGATCTTGATAGATTCAAGGAGATCTGCATAGGTGGAGTGGGCATCTTGAGTCAAAGTTGGTGGCCTATAGATAGTTATGATATGAACAGGGGTTTTGGCAATTGTTAACTGCACCTGGAGTGTTTCCTGTGCATCATACTGTTTGTCTAGCCTGGAGGTGTGCAAGTCTTTTATATATATTGCAACTCCACCTCCTTTTGTTTTGCTCCCCACAGTTGGGGTCTGAATGTACGATAGGATGAGTAATCTGGTATGGCTGGGGTGCTCTCTGGAGCATTAAACCAGGCTTCTGTGACTGAACAAATGTCAGCATCTTTCAGGGTTAAGAATGGTTGCAATTAATATAAAATGTTAACTAATAGAAATTAGCTGTGCTGTTATCAACAGAGCACTAGTAGAGTAGACTGAATACTACATCAGTCCTAGAGAGGCATAACCAGAAATGACAGCTAGGAGCCACTATACTAGTCCGAATTTACTAATGTTTAGTCATCTCAAATTTTGAACTGAATATTAACAGTTTGTAAATACAAAGATCATAGATTATGTATTATTACATTCATAATAATATATGCATTTCTATCTAAAAAGGCTTGGATTACAAAAATCATGTTTTATTCACATACATTAAAAAAATTACTGTTGCTGATTTTTTTTCACTTTTCAGTTGTATGAGCCTATCATAAAGCTGCTGATTCTATCCATCTGCAATTGCTACTTTTAAAATATTCCCTACTCCACTGGGGAGCACAGCTGATATCTGTCTAAAGATTTTCCTGATATACCTTTAACAATAAGGGTGAGATTAATCTTAATACTGTAAACACATAGATCACAGATTCTGTAACATTAAAGTCAGAATAAGATATACATTTTAACACACCTTTATTGATTATAAAAATCTTTGTCTTCACACACAAATTAAAAAAAGACTGCACCTGATTTTTTCACTGTACAGTTCTTGTATGAGGTAGTCCTATAGCTGTTTATTCCATCCAACTCCAATTACTTTTAAATATCTCTTACTCTACTAGTCCTCTAATTATTACTTTTAAATATCTCTTACTCTACTAATACTCCAATTATTACTTTTAAAAATCTCTTACTCTACTAGTACTCCAATTATTACTTTTAAATATATCTTACTCTACTAGTAAGGACAACCTCTAAATGATTTCCTGAAGTACACTTTTTTTTAATTTTTGTAAACATATAGAAACAGTGTAATTTGCAAGCAATTTAGATAAGAATTTTGCTGCTTCTAGAGTCTGTGTCTAGGATTCAAGATCTAATCATTTTCTCAGATATAATTCATTCAAAATTATTATAGAGAGAGAGAGAGAGTTGGAGAATTACTTTTTTAAACTAGCAAACATTTTTAGAATAAGACTACCTACAATATTTAGAAAGATATTTGACGCAGATGCTACTATTATTTTATAATATGGCTTTACAAATAAAACCTAATGCTATTAATCTATAAATTTAAATGATATAATGGCTCACAATACTGGAAATTGCTTTTATTAAGCATACATGTTTTCAGGATCCAGTCAAGATTATGCAGATAGTATCAGTAAAGCAAGAGCATTAAAAATCTTTAAGCATTTAAGTTAATCAAGGTATAAAAATGGTTTTATTAAAATTAATCTGAGTGAAACTGTGTAATGCATCTCATGTTTAAAGTCCATCTTACTTTACAACCACCAAGTTTTAAATCTTGAAGAGTTATTTAATAAACAAATCATAGTTGCAGTTCTGGGCAGAAAGCAAACATCAGCAATTATGGTTAATACACAAATAACTGGTCAGGCAGAAGTGTAGAACAAACAGGAACTTTAATAAAGCTTTACACACTGAATAAAATCAATAAAACAATAAAAAAACAGGATAAGCGCTTTCGTACACACAGGTACTTCTTCAGATCCATAAAATACTGCATCCACAGTGAGATTTTATATGCACAGCCTAGTGTTTCAAGTCACGTGATTTCAATAAAGGCGTTAAGGTGTGAACGCTGGTTTAAGTTTATAGTTTTGGATATGTATATACCAGGCTTGAGAGGTGGTGATGTAAAAACTAAGACAGAATGTATTGAAATATAATGGATGCATTTGCTTAGAGCCAATGAAGGTAAAGGGTTAAATGACGTTATTCCAATTAGGCCTTTATTGAAATCATGTGACTTGAAACACTAGGCTGTGCATATAAAATCTCACTGTGGATGCAGTATTTTATAGATCTGAAGACGTACCTGTGTGTACGAAAGCACTTATCCTGTTTTTTGTTGTTTTATTGATTTTATTCAGTGTGGAAAGTTTTATTAAAGTTCCTGTTTGTTCTACACTTCTGCTTGACCAGCTATTTTTTCGATTTTACATTTGGCTTTTGGTCTTTTGCTGGTTGCTCTTTTTGTTTTGGACTTAATACACAAATAATATTTTGCTTATAATTTATATATATATTTTGCTATCGGTCCTGATTTTTGCCACAAATAGTTCAAGTTATAATGAAAGAGCAATAGTTATAAAGACAAAATGCAGATGTCCAGGATGTTATCAAAAGAAAAGAATGCATGGAAAAACTGAATGATAGAAAAGATAGACCAGGCTAAAAAGGAATGAGGTTGGTAAACAAAAACTAACAGATCAGTTGTAGTAGTAAAGAGTAAGGCATTAGTGGCACTCATCAGCTTCTGGAAATTGACTATACATATGGCTCAAAAACTATTAGGTTGCAAGGCAAAGACAGAAAGATAAGGATGATAGTCATTAGCCAAGATTTAAAAGGAATGCCAGGAATAATATGGACATCTGTCCACTGCACATCAAAGTCAGATTGAAGGAATACCTCCAGTAGGCTCTGAATGAAGAAAAAACCACAGAAGTGGTATTGCCCATAGTCTGCAATGAAAGAAGAAGAATCCACACTAAAAGAAGTAAGAACAGCACTAAAAAAAATGAAATCAGGAAAAGCAGCAAGCTCAGATAAGTTTACTGCAGTTATTTATTTAATGTATGTATGTAGTTATTTAACAGACAGCCAGGCAAGTTGGATGGCCAACAGAGATCCTTTTTCAGCCATGACTAGGGCCCAGTGGGTAAACAGAGGAAATGCAGATGCAAGAAAAAGAGCAAAATATTTACAGTGACATAAGCATGTAAAGGATATGTAAATTGTATACATTAAAGAAAAGCAAGTCTGTGGCACAGAATGTCAACTAAGATTACATGTTACATAACTTTGAAAGACAATATGCATAAGGTAAGAAAACATATCTATTTACAGACAAATTTGGAGAAACATTTATATACAAATTGTACACTTTCTTTTTTTTATCTTATGTTTGGTAGGCAATTTCATACCATACAATAAAAGGTGCAAAAGTACTGGATAGCACAATCAAAGCAGATCATCTGAGGTAAAAACTCCTTTGAAACAAATTAAAGTAGGTACAGTTTTGTTTGTTCCAAATTCAGGGAACAAGCTTTGAGAAAGTGTCTCCTCAGTTATTGCTTTGAATTTTGGTATTATAAGGGATAGTGCTTCTTCCGGCGCTTCTCTCTGAGAATTTCAACTGCAAAGATGATGGTAAGTTAGAGGATAATGCCTCCTAGGGTACTTATAGTAGTATGGAAATAAAGGGGTACCCAAATAATTTGAGAACATACATTCCAATGATAGATTCACAACTGTGGGTGGTATACAAGTATAAAATTCCTATCACTTTGCAGCTCTGAAAAGGAACATTGACGAATACACAGACTAGTAAAAATATAAGATGGGAGGTGAGCAGTTCAGATACATCAAGTTGCAGAACAACAAACCCAATATTTGCAATGAGACAGATAATGGAAAAGAAGTTGGAGATGAGGAAAGTGTCCAAGTGAACACTGCTAGATTAGGGACAATGTACAAGGTCATAAGAAAGTTGATTTGGGCAGTCTTTTGATAGTTAAAAGTCCCAAAAACTTTGATGGAATTAGTATGAGCGATGTACAAGGACCGATGACACAAGTACAAAGAGTGTTCATACTCATAGTGGGGTTCCTAGTCAAAGTGTGTGCATATCAGGTTTCAGCTCAGAGTCAACTGCTGTTCATAATGATGATGGACTACATTAGCAAACAGAACTGGTTTGCCAACTACGCCTGAACGCTTACAGTTTCCCAGGTCTAAATGACATGTGCTATATAGCATGTTTGTTAAAACTGAAAAATTTGGAGAGGTAGGGTATTGATAAATGTATTACTTTTCCTTTATTATGTTTATCAAATATATTTTTTCATTACTTTTTATTTAACGTTATACAATGAATGTTTTAAACTTTCAATAATGATTAGGCATTGCTTGTATCTGCTTTATATGTTATGTAAGGTTTTTTGTATGAGAAATGGTTGTTGGTTCCTTTAAATTGTTTGGAATGAAGCTGGTTATGTGACTTAAGGAGGGATATTTAAAAGATTTTTTCATGTCTATGTTTTTTGTATCTGAGGAAGTTTGAGTAGAGACCCAGCTGAAAAGCACTTTATATTACACAGTTTGTTGGTACAGTTCTGCTTGGTGACATTTTTGTGGTTCTACATTAGCAAACAGTCAGAGGGGATGCATCAACAAAGCTGCTGTTTGTAGTTTATATGGCATTGCATGCAGACTCTAAACAGGAACTTCAACAAATGGTAGTGTAATGTAATGTAAAACAAAAAGGCACATGTGAGTACAACACAGTTGTCTTGGAAGAAAATGGAAGAAATCAGATGGAGCTGAAGACTGAGAGAAAAGGGCAAATAGTGAACAGGTTAACAGCTTCAAGTATCAGAGGGGATGCTGAAGATAAGAGAAGTCTGGTTGAGGAGGCCAATGCTAGAATCAGAGGAGATGCAGCTAAATGGCACAAACTGTAAGGGGTAGTGACAGCCCCAAAGAAGTGGAAAATAAAGGTGTATGAAACAATGATGTGACCTGTACTTCCTTTTGGC
This sequence comes from Protopterus annectens, assembly GCF_019279795.1. NCBI lineage: Eukaryota > Metazoa > Chordata > Ceratodontiformes > Protopteridae > Protopterus > Protopterus annectens. The sequence goes on from NC_056743.1 coordinate 221,295,766, forward strand.
ATTGAAACATAGGTTCATAGGTTCATAGGTTCATACTAGGCTATCTGCCCTAGGGCATTTATAAGCCTAGCCAGAGTGTGTTTGGCTTTCGCCACCCATTTTAAATTAATTTTGCTATGCCTTTTTTTGAGGTTAGTATACTATGCCTCTGTCTAACAGTGACACAGAAGTGATAGCCGGGGTAAACCTACGATCACCCATCCACTCATCAAGATTCCTCTTGAAGAGAGTCAATGTGGGACTCTGCCTAACCTGGACTGGGATTTTATTCCAGAGTGAAGGGAGCCTCTGGGTTATGAATCTGTCCCTCCAGCATGTCCTATTTATTTCAGTGCTGAGGTTCAAGTCTCGGAGCTCGATGGGATTTGGATTTTCTGAGGTGCAGCATGTCCATTAATTCCGTCAGGCACAGATCGCCTCTGAGCAGGCGGTATGCCACTGAGTAGAGCTGGAGTTTCTTTAACCGGGCAGCATATGGCATCTGTTTGAGCCCTTTGATCCTCTTGGTGAGGTACTTTTGGGGACTTTCCAGTTGCTGCAGGTGTCTGGTAACGTACATCCCAAAAGGGGCATTGTACTCAATTATGGGCCTGATGAGGGATGAATAAAGAGGTACGATGACCTCCCTGATCTAGATGTGAATCCCTTCATGATTAGGTGGGCTATATAAAATGTTTTTCTAACCACTTTGGCCACGTGGTTGTCAAATGAGAGATTGCTATCAACTTGGGTCCCCAGGTCCCTAATGACTTCTTCTGTACTTAATGGATTACCACCTATGTGGTAATTTGGGAATGACTATACACTTTTGGCGTTTAGCTTGAGGCCATGGCTCTGGCACCAGTTGTCTGTTTCTATGAGGCCCTTTTGGAGGATGCTTGTGTTGGCTGGAGAGTTGATTAAGTTTGCAGTCATCTGCGAACTTGGTCAGCCACAGTCCTTCCGTGTTGGCCTGTACCACCGAGAAATATATACCGAACAAGAGAGGTCCCAGAACTGAGCCTTGTGGGACGCCACTTGTAACTGGTTTGGAGTCTGACATGGCTCCAGCAATTCTAACCATGTGGGTTCTGTCCTTGAGCCAGTTTGCAACCCATCTAGTGACATAGGGGTTTATATTTAAACTGGTGAGCTTATCTATAATGCCCGAGTGGGGTATTGTATCAAAGGTCCAGGTAGGCTGTGTGGACCACCTTCCCCTCGTCAATGGCCTTGGTGACTGTTTCAAAGAAATCGACCAGGTTTAAGAGGCAGGATCTGCCCTTAACAAAGCCAAACTGGGTAGGATCCAGTGTCTGTAGGTCCCCAATATCTTTATTTATGAGGTCCATGATGATCCTTTCCATAGCTTTGCAGACCAAGCTAGTCAGGCTTATGGGATAGTTTCCAGGATCCGTTGAGGCACCACCTTTGTGGAGAGGGACCACTGTTGCCGCCACTCTTTGGGTACATATCCTGTAGTAAGGCTAAGATTGAACAGTAGTTTTATGTTTGGGTTTAGCTCTTCTTGGAGTTCATGTAGGAAGCAGCCGGGACACCATCTGGTCCCATTGCTGCTGTGTTTTTTGCTTTGGAGAGGGCGGCTCTTACCTGAGCATCTGAGCTGTCAGGGGAGCAGCACTCTGTTGGGATAGATATTTGTCCTTTTGGTGGGGAGAGGGGGGAGAAGTTTGCACTGAACCTGTCAGCTAGGATGTTGGCAATGTCTGTGGGCTCGGTGTATTTTTTGTCATTTTGGACTAATTCTGAGCATATCTGGGAATTCCCACCCAGGTTCCTAACATAACTAAAGAAAGCCTTGTGATTATCCTTAGTGTCCTGTGCAATTTTTCTCTCGAAGCTGGCCTTAGACGATTCTATGAGTGCCCGTAGTTTTTTGCTAATACTGATCAGAGATGCCTTCCCTTTTTGGGATTTTGTTCTATCATGTAGTAGCTTCTTCCTTCTATTGTATAGTTTGTTTATGGCTGGGGTCCACCAGACAGGACGTCTGCCTTTGGAGGATTGGGTCTTGGTTTTATTTGGGATTGCATGATCCATGCATTCCTGAAGGTGTTCATAGAATGCGTTTATAAAGGATTCTACAGGCCGGGGCTTTGAAGGATTTCGCCGGTTTGCTTTAGAGAAGTTTTTCACTGTGGTTTTCTGGGCAGGGGTGGTCGGGATGTGAATATCCAGTGAAATTAGTTTATGGTCTGATCTTACCAGTGAGGGATACACTTCTGGTCTGGAGCATAGTGTCCCCATGTTGGTGATGATCAGGTCCAGTATGTTTTCCCCTCTTGTGGGAGTGGTAACAAGTTGTTCCATAGCATTTGAGTTTATAAATTCTAGGAACCTTTGGGCTAGGGTGTTGGAGCTAGAGTAATGCTCCCAGTCTATGTTTGGGTAGTTGAAAGCCCAATATAATGGTGTTTGGAGAGACCTTCATATTTTCCAGTATTCTCAGGAAGGCCAAGTGGGGTTCCTGTGTTTGGGAGGGTGGTCTGTAGCAGGCTATAAACTGGAAGGCAGTTTTACCCACAGTTAGTTGCACATGGATAGTCTCTGATGCACCAACCTGGAGGTGTGGGTATCTTTGACAAATATTTCCAAGTTTTGGGGCGAAAAGCATGGTATGAGGTATAACCTGGTAGTGCTGGGGTGCTCCCTTGAACCAGGTTTATGTTACTGCACAGATATCAATGTTCTCCATGCTAAGGAGAGTTTGCATCTTGAGGTTTAGACTTCTGGCGTTGAGTAGCATTACTCTTAGTTTCTTATCCTGTGTGATACCTATGGAGGTGGGTTTGTCTTTTGAGCCTTGCCTAAAAAAGGCACTATGGGGTGACAGGTGCAAGCCCGAGCATGTCATCCTAGGCTGACAGGCATTGGATCCCCTTTGAATGACACCAACACTTAAGCCAGTTGTTGAAATTGATCATCTTGTCTTCATATTGTGGCATCATTCTTGGTGAGGGTAAGATGCTACTCAGGTCAGGGGCCTGGGCTACATGCTCAGAGAGCTCCTCTATGTCTCTTTTCATGTAGCCCAGCAGGTCATTCACACCAGCATGGACAATGACTGAGTCATATTTGTACTTTGCTGGAGGACCCCTGTGTGCTTGTGTTATGTGCGGATCCTAGCGCCCGACAGGCAGCTCACCGTGACCTTCTCCTTGTTCAGCCTGGTGAGCGGGACGTCAGTGTGCCTGATGATAGAGTCACCTATTACAAGTGTATCAGGTGTGCGAAGGCAAAGAAGTTAAGGAAACTAGAGGTGATGGCAAGAGCAGATCCAGCAATAGGTGACCTAGGCAGCTGTCTAGGCCTAGGTGCTGGCTGTTGGGCCCTTGCCATAGAAAAATAATTAAAACAAAGAAAAGATTTCCTACAAACATATTATAGCACAATACTGATTTCCCTGTTCAATCGGCAAATACATTACTGCATGATCTGCTTTTTCTGCTTAATTGGTAAACACATTACTACTGAACTTCTTAATCAAGCAGATGACTGTCTCGTTTGCCTGACAGATCCAGTCTCATTGGCTCAGCATCTGAGACTGGAGATGGTACAGCAAATGAGAAAACTTCAAATCTCACATAGAGCACATGTTGAATATTAGATCAGAAAAGACCTACAAACCAAACTTGAGAGTTATTTTTTTTTTAGTAGGAACCAAACCTCCAATATAGTAGCATTTGGGGATAAAATGAGTGTGTGTTTTCTTTGCTGACACAGTAACATGAGGGAAACACCTGAGAGCCATTAGCATTTCTCTTGCATTTGCAATAAGAATCACTGAACAGAAGTAGCAGTTGCATTTTTTTGGCAATGACTAGGGTTTTTGGCAAAGTGTAGAACCATTGCAAGTAATGTGTGTGTGTGTTTGTATGTGTAAAATGCCCCAAGTAGATGGCACTGTCCAGTTAAGATACTTGCTCATACACAAACTCTGTACCTCAAGTACAGGAGACTAGCCTTAATACTCCACACAAACTTTTTTTTTCTTTTTTTAATTTTTTAGAACATCTCATGTTGCTTCATATTTATTCCTTGTCCTTCAGCAAGTCACTTAATCAGACTGTGCCTTGGGGTAACTGGAAATCTGTGTTAGGCTCCTGAATGGACTTCACCATTGCAAGCATAGCAACTACCTTTGGAAAAAAAGAGTAGTTGTGGTGTGAAGGAAGGAAACTGATAGTAAACAGGAGCATCATGACATGAACTGTGTTCTTTGGCTGCGATTCCTGATTTCCTTAATGCTGACAGTGTGTTTATTGTTTAGTTATGAATACATTGGACAATGTAATTGAGTTTAATATTGAAATACATTTTTAATTTAGCTGTTTTTATTTATTTATTTTTGCAGGCAGACAGGTGTGAAATGTCTGTCTAGGACTTAGCACAGATGAGTAAGGCTGTCACTTGTTAGAGATGCTTCCTGTAGTACATGGTCTGATTCTCTCAGCATGTGACCCTTCCAAGTTACTTCACCAGACAGTGCTTCTGGGAAAAGGGACACACGTGTCCAGTGGCTGCCTCAGGCTGTTGGTAAATGCTTTATACATTTGTCTTTTGAATTCCTGTAACCTTCACATAGTTGCTAATAAGATTGCAGTATGAATCCCAGCACATCTTTTGTAGTTTAAATGTTAGCCAGGTGCATTGTTTTAAGGGAAATTAAGCTGTTTTTTCATCCTAAGATTGTTTTCAATGTGAGAATGTTTTGTTTAGAAATTGGCCATCAGTGTCTTTTTTTTAAATTTGAAATAAAAGATATAAATGAAATATAAATTGTGATAATTGTAAAAGTAAAGGAGAAAATAGTTTGTACACTTACAGGTTTAGACAGTGTCTATGGTAACTGGGAGACACAGATAGTAATTGGATATGGGGTATAGCTCATGGGGTACTGATCCATTACCCTACATTCGGCCCTATTTCTCCATGATACAGCTATGTTGTCTTTAGAGGTTGATGCGGCAAACATATGACATTATTAACTTGTAATAAGTGATGTCAGAGACATACCTCTCTCAACCTCTTACCACATGAAATCTGAACAAATCCTAAACTAATGAGGGGAGACAAAAGCTCAAAAAGAAGGACATATTTTAAATATTGGTGTGAAACTTAAAATGTGTCTAGAATACATATTTGTATTAGCATGCATTTTATTTAGGATATGAAGTCTGAAACTCAAATACATGTCATTATTTAGTGACTTCAATCTTCAGAGATTTGCCAAAAAACACAAATTTTATGAGGAATGGACCAAAAATATAAGGCAAAAATCTGGACAGTTAAGAGGTATGGTCAGAAGTGGATGACTTTTTGATGACAGAAGCGGGTGAGAGGCCTAAAATGAGAAGTGGATGTCCAGTCCAGTCCAGCAAGAACATAAGCCCCTCTTGGAGAAAAAAAAACTGTATGCAATAATATTTCTGATTTTGTCTGGGTTATTAAATAAAAGCTGCTGCAAGATTTATATTATCAAACTGTTTTTGCTTTGTTCATTGCACTGGGGAATGAACTGATTTACTAATACACCTGAATTGTATAATATAGTCTAAACATGTTTCATTTCAGTAATATGTCTTTGCATTACCTTCTTTACAGCCTCCAAATAGCTGAAAATGTGAGGTCATAATGTCTGCGTTGTTTGGAGTGATCATCAGAACATTCTGTTCTTCAGCATCCATTCTGTAGTCATTGTTGCATATTACTGTCACACAGTCTTTTCTACAAGAGCAGATTGTAAAAGAGTTCTTCATTTAGCTAAAAACAATTATTCTGGCAGTTAGCTCAGAGGATAAAGCTTCTTGGTAAGCTGCTTCATGTGGCAAGGGTACAGAGTTTGAATATTTCCCGTTTTATTTACCTACTATGGGATATGAAACAAATCACTTAACCAGACAGTGCTTTGGTACAATTGGAAATTTGGGCTAGGCTCCTTAATGGTCATTAAGACTGCATGCATAGTAACTGTAAACATGTTGTTGTTTGCCAGACATTCCAAATTTCATATTTTATCTAGTTCAGGAAATGTTATTGAAAATTTAATTTTATTATGCTAAAGCACTGTGCTGTTACTCTGATGTTTACTGTGATGGATTTGAAGTCTTCTTAAGACACTCAGTCTTGCTGGCTGGATTCTGCTGAAATCAAAGTCTAGTTATAGTTGCATTCACAGTCTGTTGCATACAGAAACTTGCAAAATATACACTGATGAGAGAATATACTTTGCAGCACCTGTCTTTAAGAGCAGTAACCAATAACTTTTATAATAAGCCACACATACTTCTGTTACAGCTTCAGAAAATGTTCTACTTTACTTCTCATATAGTACAGATGATGTGAGAGATGTAACATTTACCTCAGGACAAAGGTGTCCCTACCATTACTCCTAACATAACTGGATTTAATACAGACTTTATATATATTTTTAGTTAAATACACACCCTCTTGGTTTTGGAAAGATACTGCCTTGATGACGCAAATGCTGACACATCTGTTCTTGTGCAAATGCTGATAAGTGGAGAAAAGGATATTTAAGGAAACACCTTGTGGATAAACACATGTCCTGCTGTCCATTCTTTAAAGAAAGCAGATTAGTTTTTTTCTGTTATATCCTGCCTTTTTTACATTCTTGCCAAGTCAGTAAGAAGTCAGCTTTCTTGATGTGTTTAATACACTCATAAGCAAGTTCCTTATTTTTTTAAGCCACAGTCATTTAGTATGGATGCTAATCACATATTATTAAACTCTATTTCTACATTTAAGCAAGCTTTGTCTTATTCCTTATTTATGTTGCATATTTATAGCAAAGTTACTTTCAACCTTAAAACCTTGTTGAGCATAATATTACAGTTATGACAATATCACCAGCACACCATTTTGTATGCAACATAGGAAATTTATTCTTCAAGTACAGCTGGCACTGCATTTATAGATGACACAATGAAGTGCAGTGTTTACCCAAACTGCCTCTGTATTAGTAATATTTATCTTTAATGATATTATTATTAATTTAATTTATGTATTTATTTTTAGACCTCTGACAAGGATGCAGTCAACAATGTAGCTATAATTGCTGTATTTGGGGGTGGGGGTTGGGATAAAAATTACTCTGATGAGGTGATCAATTTTAAAGGCAATTTATCTTTCTTTGCAGAATTAGTGTGCATTTGTGTAAATCAAACTGGAATACTTTACTGTGGCCATTTTTATCTCAGTCAGGTATGTGTTGTTTACGCAGACAATAAAATATCTAATTATTGCATATGGATATCGGTGGATTATAATGACAATAGTGTGAGTGGACTTTATGGTTGAAATGTTCTGAAATTGGCACATTATTGGTTCATACATTTTGTTTCACTGCTTACTGGAAAAAAATATTCAATACAACAAACTTAAAATGCACTCTAGCAAATGTTGCTGTATTAAGCAAGAAATATAATTTATAGAAATCAGAAAGATGGATCAAAGAACACATGCATTTATGAATGCTTCAAAAATGTGTACAGGGGCCCATAGTTTGAAAACAGCCAGGAGGCCCTAGGAGCACATAATCCACTCCTAGCAAGACGCATTTTCATAGAATATGAGTTTCAGTGCATTTTCAGTGAATGTGAGTTTCAAGGGAGGAGAAGTTTTAATTCTGTTTTCAGTTTGAGACCATTTTGTTTAGCAATTGTTTGTATAATAAAACTTGAAATAAAAGTTTAAATTAAAAATGAAAAGGGTATGCACACTGACATGTATGAACAGTGTTTATGGTAACTGGAAAGAGACTGACAAGTAATGGGATGCTGCAATGGCTTGGGGGGCATGGTCCATTACCAAGCCTAAAGCCCCATTTGACCATAATCTGGCTCATGGTGATAGGGAAAAAGTCCAAGAGATGGATGGTAGAATGCACACAGTGTGACAGGCAAATAAATAAATTAGGACATTAGAGCAGACGTAACTCCAATTGTAGGGATGATCAAAGAGAACAGATTACAATGATTTAGCAATATCTGCAGGAAAGCAGAGGATGATTTTGTGAAGAAGATTTGGGATAGTCTGATAGAAGGCAAGAGAAAATGAGGATATCCAACAAAAAAAATAGTAAATTATAACAGAAGACCTGCAGCAGTCAGGCATGAATTTTGAAGAAGATAATACAATAGCACTGAATCTGGAGAGGTGGCAACAGCTGATGTGACACCCTATGATAAGGACAAAGGCAAATTGCTTTTCATCATTTTTTCTATACAAGAGTTCTGATTCACAATTATATGAAGATATATGTCTAAATTTACTAAGGGAAATTCATTTTAGATCTCAATGAGAGTGAAAAATAGAGAAAATAGAGAAAACTGAAAAAAAGGCATTAGTTACCAATGAAGCCTTATTTTACATTTCTATGATAGGGAAAAATGTATATGAGGAACTGAAGTGAAGTAGGACATAGATATTTGTGAATGTACATCAACAAATGTATGAAGCTATTCTATTAGCTGCATTAAACCAAACAATTTATGTCCTTAAGGTCATGATTAAGATAGTGCTTTGATTGATTGAGTGCTTGATGGTTAGGTGTTTGCAGGTACTGCATCTTTTTAGACATATGAGATGGGGAAGCACAGAGTGGACAATGGAAAAGCATTGTAGTTACATATCAGTTTGTGTGTACTACTCCTAAACCTCTGCAGCAGAACTAGAAGGTTGTTTATGAGGGGTGTCAGTAACAGGGTGATACTGAAGTGACCAGGGGCCCCTGAAATTTTAACATTAGCCCTGATTAGGAAGAGTGATAGAACTGAATATTTCCTACAAATGATGGTAGAACATAATATAGCACAGGTCAGTGTGTAATAGAAAAACCTAACACTCCACCTCCTGCAGTAGCCAAATAACCAAACTCTGACACTGCTCACACTTAATGACAAAAGCTACAAAAGTAGTCATCACACACAGGTGTATTTAAGGTAAGAAAAAATGCAAAACTACACTCCAACATGTACAAAGAAGCAGAAGTCTGCATATGTACAATCAGTCTCACTTCTAAAACCACAGACCCACATCAATGTACATGATAGCCGAGGCTTGAAAATGTGCCCACAGCCACACTACTAAATAATTGATCACAAGACAACAGAAGCCTAGTATGGTGATAAGATGCTCAGAAGTGAACAGCTAAGTGCCTAACAATATGCTTAATTTCCATGATATATAGACAAGCAGAAGCCACAAGCCAGATGCAGCCCCCTTATCATCCCACTTGGTAAGTACCGGTACTGGTCCTATGAAGCAGACATTTAGGAGCACTGCTCTGAATAATAGAAACAAATGTAAAACTACAATTTCAAAAACAGTAGCAATGCCAAAATCGAACTAAAACATTTGTGGTATCCCTGCTTAGCCTCTACTCCCCGTTGCTGCAGTGGTACTGCAGGTCACCATACTGGTCATCTGTCCTGAAATGTATTGTATGATTCAGACAAATCTAATATGGCCAGACTACGCTGCATTTGACAATGTAAATGCTGTAATAGTAATATTTTGAATTTTAAAAATTTGTGTTGCAGAAACTATTTGAGCACATATAAATACGGTTTGATATCTGCTATATTTTGGAAAGTGCACAAGGTCCCAGTAACAAATGCAGGAAAAATAACAGGATTTGGCTCATCATTAGCACACCAGACAAGATTTCATCATGAGACTTGACATTAGCAGTCATTGTCACAAGTATCTTGTAAAACAGTATGCTAGGATTCACACAGGAAACCAGATACCTGAATCACATGCAATGCACAAAGCAACAATGTATGAAGACATGAAGGTAGTGTGCATGAGCCCTTGAGTACAGCATACTGGTAACATGCAGTGGCACCTAGCCGCATGTCTGCACTTCACTGAAATACAGTAATTCGTAAACAAAACTGGAATCCACCCTCATTTGAATACATTCCATACAAACTGCTACATACTTGCAGTGTAAGTTGATGTGCCAGCAATTGAATGCCAAACTGTGCAATGAAAAAGGAGCAACAGCAGTTTCTGGCAGTAGGGAAGCTTAGTCTAAATACACAGACAGGAGGAGGCACACCATATTTGCAGTATTGTGTTAAGATACATTTCTCAGCTGTGTTGTGCATATGAGCCCATGCCTGGAACAGAATATTGACAAATAGTTGAGTCTGTATTATGCATCCTGCAATTTGTACTTGGATATACAGACTATATGTATATATAAATTATATAACAGCACATCTGCACTATAATTCTAGGAATGTAGGCCCACTATCAGGACTGCATAACCCTACCCAGATATTGTGTGGGTGTATGCTGTGAGGACATCTGCAGTAGGCCACCCCATTTACAACATTAACATTCTAGCTCAGTTATTCCACTTTCAATTGTGACCCCTTCCCAGGTGTCTCCGGCTCTTGTTGGCTGTGAAGCTTTCCTTTTACCTGTTTCTTTGTGTGGGCATCCATAAAGCAGCAATCCACGTGTGTCCATGCAAGGGTCTATATTACCTTATTGAAAACGGTCTTCATCGAACACTTCTTCGTTGACCAATTAACATCTAACTCCCAAATCTTTGAATGGCCACTTCAGTCAATTTTTTCCCCAGGGAAAAAAACGCTTAGCCATCATCAGGAATTTCTCCTTTTCCCCAATGTAGTGTGATCTTGAGTTGGTATATTTAGTTAGGGGCTTGTGGGGGGTGAAGTTTGTTTGGATTTTGGTTGGCCAAACAATTTTTTCCCCTGAGAAAAAATTCACTTAAGTGGCTATTCAGAGATTTGGGAGTTTGCTGTTTATTCGTTGATGAAGAGGCGTTCGATGAAGATGTTTTTTGATAACATCATATAGACCTGTCCATGCATACATTTGTACCTACCAGTGGTCTGTGGTAAATCTGTAGTACTTCATTCTCCGCAGCACATCAGTGGCACTAACAGGTTTCCTATCCCTAGTCAAATCTGTAATGTTATGCATACTCATGTTGGCCCACCATTTGCATTTGGAAGCCTACTGTCTCCATCAGTCATTTCTTGCCTACAACTATGCACTTATATCCATAGTTATCATGATTTTCTCAAAAGGGATTGAATGGCAGAAGCTGGACAACTTCAGTCAAGATGGAAATAATGTCCTGCTACAGGCACTCATGGCCCATGGATAGTACCAGCTGAGGAGGTCAGCAGCCATTATATGTTTATAGGTAAGAACTAAGCTAGCTGTCCTTACAGACCATTTTATGTGAAGCAAATTTCTCTTCCTATGTGAGAATAGAACCCTGTACCTTGCGTTTGTGAGGTAAACACCTTAACCAATATGCCAATTCCACATAAAGCAACATTCACTCTTAGAAAAAAGTGTCAGTGTATCTTTTGCATCCATCTAAGCTACTATCATCTCAGGAAGATGGGACCTCAGTTTAATATCTCATCCAAAGGATGAAACATTGAGGAGTAGAGCACTCCACCACTCTGCCGTATGCTGCACTGAAAATGAATCTAAGTACCTCGTGTGGGACTAGAACTCCCAGACTATTTCACCAAATTCAGTGTTCCTGCATATATAGACACACACACACACACACAAAGTTTACTAAATTGCTAAATAAGCTGTTACCCAACAGAGTTTACTGATACCACCTTTATTCCAATGCGAGGAATTTAGTGAGTGTAGGATGTGTTAAAGCAAAGAGCGTTGACAGTTTCTGTTCAGTGAGATCTTTGCTTGGCTGAGAGTATGTCCGGGTTTGTTTTAATGTCAAAGCTTTTAGAAATACTAATAGCTTGGGCATTAGTTGTTGGAGTGGGTGTGCAAAGGCTTGATAGTAAGGGTTATTGTTAGGACTAGGGAATGGGATAAATTGTTTTGTGCAAGTTGTGAGATTTGTGTTTCTGGGTTAGATGATAGATCCACTGCTATTGTGTGTGTGTCTGTATGAGTATATATATGGATTCCCTTTAGAACATTGAATGCCATAATGCTGAAAGTCAAAATATTGAGACCAAAATCTTGAAAGTGCAATACACTGAGACCTGAAAACATTGAATCCAACAACAATGAAAAAACATAGGAAAACAACATTTACTAAATTCCACCACAACATTCAGAAACAAATAAAAAAAACTACATTAAACTTCTCCAAATATAAGCAGGGGGCTCAAGCAACCCCGAAAACTCCATGTGGGGGGCTGTGCCCCTCACACCCCCTACTACTTAAATACATCAACTCCAAAATCATTAGAATGTTGAATCGGCTTTGGAAACAGTATTATGTTGTAGTATAGTAAGTAAGAAGGGAACATGATTGAGTTTACCTGTGAAACTCCGGTAAGTATCGGAGAGATATATCGTAATGTGCAATGATTCAGCAGTGAAGTAATGTTTCAAAGAGAAGGTTGAGGATAGTTTTTTACAATTTAAATAGGCAGTCATGAAGTGTGGAATGGTATGTTTGCCATTTTGTTTAGTGTAGTGCAATCTCGGAGCTGATATATTTAAGTAATGGGGGTGTGAGGGGCTTGCCCCCCTGCTTACATCTGGAGAAGTTTAATATACTTTTTTATTTCTGTATGTTGTTGTGGTGGAATAAAGTAAATGTTGGTTTCCTATGTTTTTTCAATATTTTCAGGTTTCAGTGTATTGCACTTTCAAGATTTTGGTCTCGGTGTTTTGAATTTCAACATTATGGCATTCAGTGTTCTGAAGTGAATCCAATATATATACAGACATTTGTTATGTGTGAAAAGTGTTGATCTGCGACTGTTTTATGTAGTGGAACTGTGAGGGAAAGCGTTTTTTGGTAAGTTTTTGTGTAGGGCTGGAGGCAAGTTAGCACATGTAATGTGGCATGGGGAATGAAATAGTAAATAAATATTCAGCTAATTTCAGAATGTTTTATTTTTTTTTCTTCTTGACCATTTGCAATGTATGGAGAATTACAAAATATCACTCTGACACACCACTTCAGGATCATAAGAGATAATGATGGTTTATCTGGGAACCTACTAATGACGTGTTTCCCATATTAATATAAAAAAGTGCAAGATGCAGTCTGCTCTGAAATATCAGAGTTCAGCTTTAGCAGGCAATTATTTGAACAATGTCTCTAAAAATGTAATACCAGAAAATGAATTTTTATTTGTAACATCAGAGCACCTATATTCCATTCACTCTTTCCTGAATTATTTGCTAAGAGTAAAATACTGGGTGGGGGTTCAGTATAGCCCAAGACACATGGAATCAGCCCACAGTACATTAGGGCAGATATTATAATTTAAAAATTACAGCTTAAAATGCAATTTCTGTAAACTTTATTTACAAATCCCTTTACAATTATGTACAAAATTGTATCATACTTTATGTAAACTTCTGTAGTTTTAATATAAATTCTACAGAAAGTTTTAAAATATCACATACTGTTGTATTTAATATACACAAGGCAAAACATGTTGTGGAGGTTGCAAAAACCTCAGTAAAGAATTCTCTTTTACTGGCATTTCTTTGGCAGATCTCCTGATTCAGCTATGTTTCTCTTTCTGTTCAGGGTCCCTGATGTTTGCTAGAAATAATGACTTCTTGTTGGCTAGCTGTGTAATTATTTATGATAGACAACAAGTAAATAAAACAATCCAGGATTTCAAGGAAACTGGCAAAGAAGGATTCATTTTCTGAAGTACAATAATGCAATCCTAGCTGGAGGGTGTGAAGACCACCCTTCAATGTGCATAGATGTTCTTCACCTGTGGTGATCGACTTCATAATGTACCTGGTTAGCACGACTTCATAACATACCTGGTTAGCAAGCCATCTTTTCAGGGAGCACGGTTTATTCCCCACGTTTAAAGAACCTGACTGTCAGTACTGTAATAAATATATAACTTGAAGAATCTTATGAATACAAGTCACAACTTTATCATTGGCAACATACTTTCTCTGCATCATCGAATGAATTGATACTGTTTCTATTCTGCACTAGAAAGAGTACAGACAGCTTGAAAAGAAAAACAAACCGGTCATTTGTGGGTATACAATACATGTTCACTGATTTATTGAAACAAATGAAGTATACCTTTGCTGTGCAATAGAAGTTTCATCTGTGTAATTGATTAAGCATAAATACATTTTTATAAATTAAATTAAAAAGTTGCATTCCATTATATAGTAAAAGCATGCACTCTAATAATTCAACAGCAATGGATTAACTCTGCTTATTAATTTCAGTGCATCCAAGGAACCTTGATAACCATACATACGTTAGTTTGGAGGCCGTTTTGGACTAGCTTGCAGCATATTAATGTGTTTACTGTATGGTTAGCCCACACGCAGTTATTACTTATTATCAGGACAAAGGAATAAAACGTTATGTTGTATCTGCACACTGGTGACTCTCATATCACGGATGCACTACATAAATATCATCATATATGCAATTGTGATATAACATGGACATCAAAACTACAGAACAACATTTCACAGTATAACAGTTTGGGCTGTCTGACTTATTGTGCAAAAGAACACTAGGAATGCTTTGGTATCTTTCCACTCACTGTCCTCCACACTGTTTTAAAATGTAACACTTTTCATGTCTCACAGAATCTTACCCACTGCATCAGGTATGTACTCTACCCAAAACTAATAAGAGCCACAGGGCTAGGTGGCGTAAAAGTCTTCCTCAAAAAACACTTTTTTTATAGTCCTTCAGCTTGAATACAACACACTGATGTACAGTAGCCAAACATTAATCTGAGATGTGTTTGGTGAGTTAAGACCTCTAGTGTAATATCTCAAGGTACTTGCCAATGGATGTATGACATTTCAATGTAAGCTCATTTCCCTGAATAAGAATTCTGGGAGCACAATTCATTGATAACTCATTTGACTGAATCACAATCGATTGAAAACATTCTTCAGAGAAAATATGCCCTAAAAGGCTTTCAAGCCTTCCTACAACCCCCCCCCCCCCCATGTGGGGAGCCTTTGTCCTGCACAATACCTTACTTTAAATATATAACAGCATATCCAATGCAGAGGATCAACTTTTCCACACCCCCACCAGGGGCAACAATATCCTAGACCTAGTCATTACCAACATGAGTGACCGGTGTTCCACACCTGAAGTTAACTCCTCGTTGGTCCGATCCAACCATAAGCTAATCACCCTTGATATCCACATCCCGACCCCACCCCCTATTAAGGAAACCACAGTAAACAATTTCTCCAAAGCCAACTTCATGCTTTTCAAGACAAAAGTGGTGAACTTCAAGACACCCACGCAGATGGACAATACAGTTACAACTGCTGAATCCTACACAAATGCATTCTATAAGCACTTAAATAAGTGCATGGATCATGCTATCCGAAACAGAACCAAGATACTATCCTCCAAAAAAAGGAAGCCAATCTGGTTGTCCCCTGCCATAAACAAACTGTACAACAGAAGGAAGAAACTGTTGCAAAAGAGAGTAAAATCCCATGAGTGGAGGAGCTCCCTGGTCAGCCTCAGTAAAAAGCTGAGATCCCTTATAAGATCCTCCAAAGCTAGCTACTAAAACAAAATTGCCACTAATTCTAAAGGACAGCCACAAAGCATTCTATAGCTATGTCAAGAATCTCGATGGCAACACCCAGATCTGCTCTGAGTTACAGCACAACAGCACGAAAATTACAGAACCAACTGATATTGCCACATCCTGGCAGAGAGGTTCAGTGCTAACTTTACCACCTCCTCACCACATAAAGGGCCCATATCTATACAGGAAGAATGCAGAGTCCCTGTAATCACAACTACAAAGATAAAAGCTGCACTCTCTAAAGCCAAGAACACAGCATCCATGGGACTGGACAACATATCAGGCTGCATTTTACATGAACTTCAGAATGAAATGGCTCCCCACTTAGGCACCATGTTCAATAATAGCCTCGCATCAGGCTTTGTGAGCACTGAATGGTGCACAGCAACAGTTATCCCACTTCACAAAGGGGGAGCCACCACTGATCTTGGGAACTATCGACCTATTAGCATGACGAGCCTGGTCTGCAAGGCCATGGAATTTATCATCATGGAACTCATAAACAAAGACATTGGTAACCTCCAAACTCTGGATCCCACCCAGTTCGGGTTTGTGAAAGGCAGATCATGCCTCCAGAACCTGATCGACTTCTCTGCATGGATCAGGCAATCCCAAATAAAATAAGGTATGTCACAATACATTAAGGCTAGGCTTATAAATGCCTAGGGCAGATAGCCTAGTATAATATAAGGCAGTCACCAAAACTGTAGATGAGGGTAAGGTGGTTCACACAGCCTATCTTAACCTCGCCAAGGCTTTCAACACCATCCCCCATTCGGGACTTATAGCTAAACTCACTAAACTAGGTATAAATACCTACATCACAAGATGGGTTGCCAGCTGGCTCACTGACAGAACCCACACTGTAAAAGTTGCAGACTCCAAATCTGACCTCAAACCAGTGACAAGTGGAGTACCACAGGGTTCAGTCCTGGGACCTTTAATGTTTGGTATTTACTTCTCTGAAGTACAGGCTAACACAGAAGGCCTCTGGCTAATGAAGTTCATAGATGACTGCAAACTAGGAGCCATAGTTAAATTCCCGAAATGATGTGGACATCCTACAGCAGGGCCTCGCTGAGACAGATGCCTGGTGTCAGAGCCATGGCCTCAAGTTCAATGCCAAAAAGTGCAGTGTCCTCCCCTTTGATATAAACTCTGTACCCATGAACTACTACGTAGAAAGCAATCTACTTAACACTGAATGTGTGATAAGAGACCTTGGGACCCAGGTGGACAGTAGTCTCTCCTTTGATAGTCACATCGCCACAGTAGTCAGGAAGTCCTTCTACATGGCACACCTCATCATAAAAAAGTGTTCTCATCCAGGAAAAAAAGAGGTCATTGTTCCTCTCTACTCAACACTCATTAGACCCATTATTGAGTACAATGCCCCTTTTGGAATGTAACTCACAAGACATCTGCAGCAGCTGGAAAGGCCACAGAAGTACCTCACAAAGAGGATTACTGGCCTCAAACAAATGCCCTACACTGACCGTCTCAAAAAACTCCAGCTTTATTCCGTAGCATATCACCTACTCCAAGGTGATCTCTGCCTAACATGTTAAGCTATGTCAAACCCAGAGCTGTTGGACATGCTACACCTAAAAAAATCCCAATCCCTCTGAGCTACACTCTCTAGGGGCCTAAACCTTGTCACCACAATAAACAGGACATGTTGTAATGATAGATTCCTGTCCCAGAGACTTCCCATACTCTGGAACAGGCTACCCATCTATGTCAAGCAAAGTTCTTCATTAGCACTCTTCAAGAAAAATCTTGATGAGTGGATGGGAAATAGGAAATACACCCCGGAGATCACTTCTGTGTCTCTGCTCGACAGTGGCACAGGAAAATAACTTTCTTGGGTGGCGTAAGTGTTGGCTAGGCTTACGTAGGCCCTTGGGTTGATAGCCTAGTTCCTACTTATGAACCTATATATATATATATATATATATATATATATATATATATACACACACACACACACAAATTTGAAAGTTGCACAACTACAAAAAAAAAACAAAAAAAACTCACAAATTCACTGAGTCAGTGGTGGTGTGAAAACAGACATACATATTTTGGTGGAAGACATGATTATGGCCATGACCAATCCACACACACTCATGCAAACTCACTTCACTAACAATTCATGTGGGAAGAAACAACAACATACTATAAATAAACTTCTACAATTTTATATCAATTGTGATTCAGTGACATGAGCTTTCAATCAAATGAAATGCACCCAGTTAACCCAACCACATTTCTCAATATATAAATCACTTTTCTGAATGACTGCATCTGGGCTTATGAATTCCACCCAGTAATAGTTGTTGATTTATCAACACTAAATCGTACATTAAATAAGATAAACATTTTGCATGCAATGTAACCATTCATTCTTGAATTCAAAATATGAATTCTCTAGGGTATTGTCACATACAGCTGATTTTATCAGCACCTGATAACCTTCCTCAGTACATTAAGAAAATGGTTGAGAATTATCAAAACTGTTATTTTTAAAACACTCACTCAAACAATGTTATTTTGGGATACAGCAAATAAGGAGAAAGGTGAGAAGAAAGATACTAAAGCATGCTGTTTCACAATAGAAAGAAAAGCACGGTCTAACCCATGTTAGAAGTGAAACCTAAAATGCATTCACAATACCCCATACATGACAAAATTCTAAAAAACAGTCCACCAAATTATTTCAAAGAAACAACAATTAAAGCAGTCGTTTTGCAGAGAGTATCTAATCTAATATTGCAAATAAATGCCACATTTTCCTTTCAGGTTTAGAACAATACCTGGCTTTATATATCAATTAAAGGGCATAAGCCTTCAGTTTGCAAAATAGCTAGTTTTATTGTAAAATTGTGTTTGATTTCTACAAGATGGATTTATTATAATTTTGTTTGGACTTCCTTTCTGAAATAATGCATGATTATTAGCTCTGAATGTTGCAAAAAATATGCATACTGGTATTAAAAGAAATAGTCAAGATTATCAAAAGAATAAAAATTACCAAACTATCAAAAGCCACTAGTAATTAGGAACTGTATTTTCTTTCAGTTTGCAATTAGTAAGTAGCACTATCTGCTAATTAAGTTACATATTTTTGAATTTTAACCACTATTTAAAATGTCTTGACCAATTTGCATTTTTAGCAGCACTAAATTTTTCTGAAGCTATATTTTAATATAGGATTTAGTGTTTTTCATTCCTTTTGTACTGCCTCATGTCCCTGTATGTCCAGTTATGCATGCTTAAAACCAGCATTCAAGAACATCGCCAAATCCATTTACTGTACTGTGCATGGGAATGATTGCATTGTGTGGTTTAGATCTGAAATGAAGCATAGATTTCTATGAACATACACCTCTACACAAAACAATGTAACCCAGTCATCCTCATACAGCAGTTCAATACGATGTGCTCCAGTACAGTACTGCATTAACTGTGCACAGGTGTGTACACATACCGATCAATGCATACCAGTGCAATATGCCCTTATGGCAGTATCCATAAGGAATGCGTGTACCTGCGGGCACGCGCACACTTGTATGTGCCTGCACGAGTGTGTGCCTTACACAGACCAAATAATGGCAACTTCAACACGGACAAGTGAATCATTTTGTCAGCCATGATTATGTGGTGAAGAAAGAGAAATAGAGTTCTCCTTTAAGAGCCAACAAAATGCTACTAACTCTATTGGTTGTGTAGCCACCATCTCATAGAGAGAGAAGACATTAGAGTAACCACCAGCTAGTGATTCATTTCTAGGTAGAAAAGGAATTTAGCTTAAATAATTTCTGTCTTTGTGCGTCTCAAAAATTCACATCTATATTACCCGATCGAACATTTAGGTTAGCGAATACCTAAACACTGAACTGATAAAATCGAAAAATTAAAACAGTGAACGTCTGATTTAATGAAGAGAATGAATTCCCTCGGCTGCAAAAAAAAAAAAAAATTAAACCAAAATGAAGTGGGGGGCTTCACCCCCCCCCCATGTGGGGGGCTGTGCTTCTCTCACCCCCCCCCCCCAACTAAATATACAAACTCCAAGATCGCTCAACAGTGGGGAAAGTGTCAAAATCTGCAAAAACGGCCAAGGGAATTCTTTCCCTGCATTAAATCGGACGTTCATTACCGGATCGCCATTTAGGTATTTGCTAACCTAAACGTTCAGTCAGGTAATAGGAACCCAAAAATTCATGGAAGTACTTATTAAATGCACACAACCGATTTAATTATTTACATTAACGTGGCGTTCTGTAGCTGTATAGACAATTACACAGCATTCATTTTGTCTTTTGATGAATCAATTATTCTCTATTGGAAGAAGTGTAGTTATCACAATCATGATCAAAGCATTTAAGTAAGCAGATGATACAGTGTTGCAATCATAGCAGTCACCATAAACCAAGAGGTGTTCTGGTTCAATTCTTCACTGGTATGCCTTCTGATTGGAGTCCATATGCCCTCCCTGTGTTCAAAAGGGTTTTCTTCATGGACTCCACTTATCTCCTACCATCCAGTCTCCCAAGTACATGTTGTTAGGTGAATTAATGACTCTGTATTGTCTGTTTTGTAGTCTACATGGGATATATGGAAAAAGGCCATGGCAATCTACAGAAATTTCCTTCTCGCATAGTGAATTATGGTGATGAAAATGGAAGTTCACAGATCACTACTGCAGTCAAATGTAGATTGCATGCATGGATCATATGGATTTAAGTAAGAATGCTCTTTACCAAAAGGAAAAAAGAGAGAGAGAAGAAAAACATTTTGAATTTATGTAATCAAGTATAAACATATTACTTAAACTGATATTTGGATAACATATCTTGCTGAACTATTTTTGGATATGTATGTTGTTCTCATTAATGGAAAATAAACATTAAATGCCTTAAAGTTGAAAACAGAATTTTTTTCTTTTCTTAATGAAGTGACCATGTAAAATGCTCAACAGCATATTAAATGATGGAATACTCTTTTGTGTCAAGGCACTCCAAATTCATCACCTCTCCCTATGTATCCGAGATACTGAGGTGGTGCAGTATCCAATGACAGGGCACATTGCATCACCCTGTCATGTGCTATTGTTAAATTGCATTGTGTTTTATGTATAAACCCCTCAGCATGTTGTGATCATAAAAGGCGGCCTATGAGTTAGACACATGTTATAGGGGCCAACAAACTTATCTGCGCAAAGGACAGTAAATCATGCTTTGTGGCATATGATATTTTAAGGCATACCACAGCGATAGTAGAAGGAAGTTGGGGGACTTTGTACCTTCAGTTTGTATTTTATTTAGCTCCTGATGGATCTGGCTAACTGACAGTCACTTGTCCACAGGACTATTCAAAAGACCTGTATCAGTTGTCTGTCAAATCTGGAAAAAAAATTATAGTACTATGCTTAAGCATCATGATAATGAAATTGCAACAATGTTTGCCATTTCTGTTGATATTAAGTTATGATTTGCTTGATACTTTTTTTCTTACACTTAAAATGCAATGATTTGGGAGAATACCAGCTTTTTTCTTTCAGTTAAATATGAGGAGGAATCTGATGGTGACATAGGAGAAATGAATGCATGGTTATAATATCTGGCCTATAATAATATCCAGAAAAGATCTATCAAAAGAGTTCATAGGTAAGCAAGGGGAAACAGGTTATTAATTGTAATACCACCACTTAAAATTGCAGGTTCTTATCCTGATGAGCACTTAGTTAAGGAATTTGCACTCTCAGTAGTAGCTAGCATTTCATATGACAATCCACTGGGTGCAAATGTAGTTTGGGACAAACTAAGTTGTCCTGGACCCACAAGTAAAGGATGGGTGAGCAAGACTGGGGACTAGGTGAGTGGGTGATTAGAATTAGTGCCAGGGTAATGAAGGAGTGGAAGGGGATTGGAGTAGTTAAGGAAGTGAGATAAGGAAGGGTAGGGCTTAGGATGATTTAAGTGTTGGGAGCTAAAGGCAGTAGTTACATTTGGCGTGATAAATAAATAAATCACAATAATATGTATAATACATAAATTGCTGGGCGTGTGGTGTACGCCTGCAATCCTAGCATCCTGGGAGGCGGAGGTTGGTAGATCGAACCATACCAGTGCAAAAAAATAAATAAATTGTGTGTGTGTGTGTATATATATATATATATATATATATATATATATATATATATATATATATATATAAAGTATTAATGTTGTGTGTTTCTTTCTGCAGATGGCGACAGTAACAGGATCACGCCAGCGATGGCAAGCGATCGCAGCCCAGGCAGAGGAATTATTCTAGGACATGGCAAGGTCAGAGGCAGTGGTGGAGCTGGAGCCAGTTCCAGGTCGGAAGAAATGAAGACTCCAGACTGGGGGAAAAGGCAGGAGGTGGAGAATCAGATGGTGGCAGTGGATGCCCCAGTTCCCAGTACGTCACAAGGCGAAGGTGCAGGTAATGATATTAAATTTATCAATGGCTGGGGAACTAGCTGGTGAGGAGGACGAGGGGGATGAGGTTGGAATATTGTTGGATGGGGACCTGGAAAGCGGAGAACAAGTGGCAGGGAGGGTGCAAAAGGGGTTGGGACAGGCAATCGGGTATTCAGGTGGACAGATGGCTGGAGTAGATCTGGGCTATAGGGACAATTAGGCTGGCTCAGAGGTAGGATCTGACTTTGGGCTATGGCAAGGGGAATGGTTAGCTACTCAGACCCTGGGACAGGACAATAGAGCAGTTGTTTTAACACTACACATCCCGGGGACAGTGAAGGAGAACATCTGGAAAGGTGATTATGTTGATGTGTTTGAGTTGATAGATGTGGAAGGGGTCCAGAGGTTAGTGGAAGCAGAGTCAGATACTGGCAAGGACTTGCTGGCCGCATTAGCGGTGTTGGGGAGGAAGATGACAGTTAAGCTTAGACCTAGGACATGGGACAATTGGGTGGTCAGTTTTATTTATTACATGGTGGTGCAGCTGTAGAAGGATGGAGCATTGGCTTCGCCCCTTTTGGGGTACTTTCTCACCTTTCGGAAGGCACAATGATTAAGGCCAGGGAATGCATGGTTGTGGCATGATCAGCAGTTCCATAAATGGAAAGCCGTTGACCAGTCCTTGTGTTGGGAGGTACATCATCCTGATATATGGTTAGCTATGATGATGGACAGCTTTGGTTGGTTGGCAAATGAACATGGCTGATGTGGGTGGAGTGTGTTGGCAGTTCAACAATGGTACTTGTTCATGTGTCAGGTGCAAATTTGCACAAACTTGCTTAAGATGCGGGGGAAATCATGCTGCGACTTTCTGTGGACGGCAGGGTTTTGGGTCATGGAACAACAATAGTATGGGGCAGGAGGGTAACTTTCTTGCCTCTCAGGGGTTACAGCCAGTTTAGGGTAGGGGGAATTTTCATGGATCCAGGGGATTTGGATTATTTAGAGACAAGAGGGGTGCCCTTCCCTATTAAGGTGGAGGTGTTGGAGTTTCCTGGTCTTGCCCTAAAGAATAAGGTTATACAGGGGTTTCAGCGGGGATTTCCTATAAAGACCACTGTGGGATTGGGGGGTGGGGAGTTGTAAGAACCTCCATTCAGTGCAAGGGAAAGAAGACATCTTGGAAGACCTGGTGGGAAAGGAGTGTAGGGTAGGGCAGGGCATTTGTGGGGTCCGTTTGATAATCCGCCTTTTGTTAGCTGCAAGGTGTCACCTTTGGGGTTAGTTCTGAAGAAACACCCTGGGGAGTTTAGATTGATACATCATCTTTTTTTCTGGAAGGGGGATCAGTGAATGATTTTATTGCAGATGAGGAAGTTAAGTTGCGTTACGCTTCTTTGGAAGATGCAGTGAAGGTGATTAGGGAATTTCAGGAGCCGTGGCTGGTCAAAGTTGACATTGAGTCAGCTTTTCATTTCTTGCCCATCAGGAGGGAGGATTAGCTGTTATTGGGGATGAAGGTTGGTGATATGTACTATTTTGATATGGCTATGCTGATGGGTTGTTCCGTGGCATGTGCAACATTCGAGCAATTTAGTACCCTTTTACATTGGATCTGGAATCAGAGGGTGAGTACGCAGAAGGCAGTGCATTACTTGGACGATTTTTGCTCATGGGGCGAAGGGAGGGTGGGGGCTCAATATGGGTTGAGGAATTTACAAGCATGTGTGAAGAATTAGGTGTACCGCTGGCACAGCATAAGATGGAAGGTCCAGCGAGACCTTTGGAGTTTCTGGGGTTAACGGTAGATGTGGGACAGAGATTGTTTTAAGGATAAGATAGAGAGGCTGTGTTCAGCCATATGGGGGGTGGTGGCCAAGAATAAGATTCGGATCGGTTCAGTCATGGAACTGTTGGGGCTGCTGAACTTTGCCTGTCGAGCGGTGCATCCATGGTGGGTGTTTTGCAGGGCTTTAGCTTATATGTTGAAAGGGGGTAGGAGCAAGCATCATTGGGTGAGGGTGACCAAGCTGGTGCAGGAGGATTTGAAGTTGTGGGATGGTTTTATGCAACAATTTAATGAGATTTCCTTTTGGCAATCAGATTGGCTGTGTCAATTGTTTACTGATGCGGTGGGGGGTATCGGCATGGGGGCTTATTTTGGGGGGAGGTGGTTTGCAGTGGAATGGCCTCAGGATTGGAATGAAGAATGGAGGCGCAATGTGGATTTTCTAGAGTCAATGCCGATTTGGGCAGCTTTGGTGGTGTGGAAGGAGCAGTTGAGGAACAAGTGGGTAGTTTTCCATTCTGATAATATGGCTGCCGTGAAGGTGTTGCAAAAGAAGACAGCTAGGGCAGAATTGTTGTTGATGGTATTGTGAAAATTGGTATTGCAGAGCCCGTTAATACATTTTTCTTTTACAGCAGTGCATGTGCAGGGGGTTAAGAATGATATTGCAGACAGTTTGTCCCACTTTCAGTTTTGCAGGTTTCGAGGGTTGGATCCATGGGCAGTCGAGGTGCTGGAAACACTGCCAGAGGAAGTTTGGATTCTTGGGACAGGATAATCAGGCATTTGGTATGGCATTCTTGGGCTTCTTCTACAAAGAAGGCATATGGTAGGGCACTTTTTGATTTTAATCAATTTGTTTTGCAATTGCTGGACAAAGAAAGGGTGTGGTCGGAAGGATTATTGTTAAGGTATGTGGCTAATGCGTGGGAGAAAGGTAAGGCCTTGCAGACAGTCAAAGTGGATTTAGTGGCTATTAACAATTTTGCTAAGTTAGGGGGATTGCAGAATTTTACAAAGTCCAGGACATTGGGGCGTATGTTGAGAGGGTGGGGGATGGTGATGGTGGAGCGTAGAGATACTCTATGATCAATTACAAGGGGAATATTGTAGATTTTGTTACAGGGCTTACTGTTATTACAGGGAGGGTCATTGGATTATTTCATGTGGGGCACACTATGTACATGTACATGGTTATATTTTGGTGCTTTTCGGGTATTGGAATTGTTAGGTTCATTATGTTGGAAGGACGTTATTGTAGCTGTCAGGGAGGTTAACATTGTATTACATAAGAGCAAGACAGATCAATTGGGTAAGGGATGTACAGTGGTGATCAAAGCAGATAGGCATCTTAGCCTTTGTCAGGTAGCCTGGGCTAGAGAATTCAAGAGGAGGAGGAGGAGGTTGGGGTGTTCAGATAGGTTGTTTTTTTGTACAAGGGATGGCCAAGTAGTTTCCAGTAGAAGACTTACTAATTTGATGAGGAAGATTTTGGGTTGTATGGGATTTCCTGCCGAGAAGTTTGCAGCCCACTCTTTTAGAATTGGGAGGGCTTTGGATTTGGGTAGTCAGAGTAGTTCAATTGAGGTTACTAAAATAATGGGGAGATGGTCCTCAAATGTGTTTTTATCTTATATTAGAGAATAGTGATTGTGTTTATTATCATCAATTTCTCCTTTTTATTTTAGGGAAACGTATACTCTTTTTGGGACATTCATACATCCACTGGGCAGAGAAGCGTGCTTTAATCAGGGAGGATGGAAGAAATTTGGGTTTATCTCATTTAGCATGCTCTGTCTCTTGGCATGGGGTTAGGGGTATGCGTTGGGATAGGTTAATGTCCAAATTTGAGAAGGCTAAATTGAAGTTAGGGTGTCCTAGCATAATAATAATTAATTTGGGGGGTAATGATTTGGGTATTCTGTCCAAGAAGCGTTTAGTGGAGCTTATTTTGCAGGATTAGTTGAGACTAATGGCTGAGTTTCCATGTATGGAAATTGTGTGGTCAGAGTTGATTCCTTGCTTATGTTGGAGGTATGCATACAGTTATAAGGCAATTGAAAGGCTAGGAGGTTTGTAAATCATACACTGGCAAAGCAGTTAAGAATCCCTGGGATGCATATCATTCAGCATGGATCCTTTGGAAAAGGAGAGGAAGGTTGGTACCGTAGGGATGGGGTTCATCTTAATGAATTGAGTTTGGATCTTTTTAATTTGCATCTGAAGCTGTTTTTACAGGATATGCTGCAGGTTAAGGTTTAGGAGGGGGAACAGCCTGGGATCAGGCTGGTGGCAGAGAAGAGGGACAGGATCGTCCTCTGCTGGTCCCCCTCTAAGGAATGTGGTTTGATTTGGCCAATGGTTGTGTGGTTTAAAGGTTAGCAAGTATGTTGCCTATTATTTGGGGAGGGGGGTGAGCAGGTACACTGCCCTGGTGGAAGATGTTTCAGGGTGAGCAGGTACACTGCTCTGAGGTGTGATCAAGCAGGGTGAGTTATTATGCTGCCTAGAGGATTATGAAAACAATTGATGTTGTTTTATGTGTTTAAAGTTGATGCTATGATAATATTCAATAAAGGTAGTCAAATGGCTTTATGTGTTTAGAGTGGTTTGTTGAAAGGGGGGCCAGGACAAATGTAGTATGAGACAAATTAAGTTGTCCTGGACCCACGAGTAAAGGACGGGGGGGGGGGGCAAGACTGGGGAGTAGGTGATTGGGTGATTAAAATTAGTGTCAGGGAAATGAAGGCGTGGAAGGGGATTGAAGTAGTTAAGGAAGTCAGGTAAGCAAGGGTGGGACTTAGGATGATCTAGGTGTTGGGAGCAAAAGGAAATAGTTCCATTTGGCATGAATTGGTGGCCCTCCCACCCTCCCATTTTGATGTTAAGGAAGATTTGGTTGTCTGGAGCGGAGAAGAGGGACAGGATTGTCCTCTTCTGTCCCCCTCTAAGGAATGTGGTTTGATTTGGCCAATGGTTGTGTTGTTTAAAGGTTAGCAAGTATGCTGCCTATTATTTGGTGGGGGGGGGGTGAGCAGGTACACTGCCCTGGTGGAAGACGTTTCAGGGTGAGAAGGTACGCTGCTCTGAGGTGTGATCGAGCAGGGTGAGTTGTTACGCTGCCCTGAGGATTATGAAGGCAATTGTTGTTTTATGTGTTTAAAGTTCATGTTATGATAATATTCAATAAAGGTTGTCAAATGGCTTTATGTGTTTAGAGTAGTTTGTTCAAAGGGGGGTCGGGACAATAGATCTGACAGCCTTGGCATTCATAGGGAAATGGCTGGTTAAGCAGAGGAAAGCAGGTTAGGTATGGGCTAAAGGTCAATACTAATTCCAAGTCTGACTGCACTGAATATTTATGCAAGAGTGTATTGCTTAACTTTGACCCCATTCAAGTGTTCAAAAGTCAAACATGGTGTTGTAAAAATATAATGTAAAAAGGTGAAAATAAAAACAAAGCACACCTGTTAATAAAAAAATTTCTTATCAGCCAATAAACAGAGTTCAATTGAACTTTACTCAGAAGATTAATTTCTACCCAGATTCCCTTTCTGAGCAGAATTCTGTGTCAAGTACAGGCTCAATGCAGGGCCTTTGCATAACTAACTCAAATGTCTATGGCAAATAAGAATTTTTGAATGGATGTTCATAATAATAATAATAATAATAATACCACTGACTATGTGGGTTTGCAATTAGTAAAACTTCATACAGTGCCATTGTCTTAACATGGCATTCATGTGTGTTGATGAGGTGAATGAGGTTCTACTTGTTCATAGTGATTTATTACTCTCTAGATGAAACATGAAACTATGCAATTTTGTTAGCCAGTGCATATGGTTATCTGTCTGCTCTTATACTATTTAAGGTCAGTCAGTTTGCCAGCTATGACCCACGTGTTAAAATGCAGTCTGCTACTCTGCTAAGGATTTTGCCCAAAATAAAGCAGCAGTTAATTTTCCTTTTCTCTGGAATATTACTGTTTTCTTTGTCATAGAAAGAACTTAAATATGCTGTTGTTAATAAGTTCCTGAATTATTGCAAAGTAAACATAGAAGGTGATATAAAATACATCAGGAAAACTGCTGGCAGTTCTTGTTTCCCTTGTGTGCCTTCAGGGTTTACGTGTGTTCATAAACTT
Organism: Protopterus annectens; assembly: GCF_019279795.1. Lineage (NCBI taxonomy): Eukaryota > Metazoa > Chordata > Ceratodontiformes > Protopteridae > Protopterus > Protopterus annectens. Next base: position 221,323,726 of record NC_056743.1, read on the forward strand.
CCATACATTTGTAAAAAGGTTCCTAGTTTCCTATGTTCAATAGCACACTCACAGTCCAATGGAGATTCACCTTCCTTGTCTTCAGCATGTGGACTCTGAGCATAAACTTGTATCATTTTAATTTAATTGCAAATGTTTTCAATCAGACTCCAAGCAGAGACGTGCCTTTTTTGTGAGTTGGATTTGAGCACTGTATTTGAATCCATTTATTAACTTTGAAGGTTAGTCTATTTTCTTCTGAAAGATTATTTTGCACAGTAGAAGATCTGATTCAAAATAATTCAGTCTAGTCCATTTTATTTCTTTAATTCCAAAGTTATCAGCCTTCCTTTTTGTCATCTCATAAATTTATAGGTATATACTAGGCTAATGAACCCTCGGGCCCTTATAAGCCTATCCATGCAACCCAAATGTGACCTACAAATCTGATTAGCCAAGAAATCACCCAGAGGATTAATGGTACACTGCACCAACTAATCACAAGTACAAATGAAAATAAAAAATCTGTAGACCAACACACAGCTGAAGTAAAAAGCTGTGTGTTGGTCTACCGCTTTTTTATTTTTTATTTTAATTTGTACAAATTTGATTATATAAGGTACAATTTCCTGATACTTCTGTTCATCAGAGACATAGATGCCAGACCAGGGGTGAATTTTTGATTACCACTTCATTGGTCCAAGTTGCACTTAAACAGACTTAGGCAGGAACTCTGTTTCACATGGATATGGAGCCTGTTCCAGAGAATGTGAATTCTCTGAGAAATATGCCTCTCTCTCTCCAATATGTCCTGTTTATGTTTTCAGGAAAATTTATGTTTTTTGATCCAATAGTTTTGATGCTGTTTGCTTTATGGGTGTGTAAAAGGTTCTTCAAAACAGGATTCATGGATGCCGTGTATGCCAGAAAAAGATCATGTCTAACTAGTCTGTATGATAATTAGAAACATACAGGATTTTGAGGTGATCAATGTAGGGCCCTTTGTTTACTCCCTGTTGTATTTTTGTTAATATTCTTTGCGGAAGTTCCAGTTACTGCATGTATCTGGTTAGGTACATATCAAAGGAAGCATTGTACTATACGATGGGTCTGAGGAGAGCCAAGTAAAGTGGCATAGTGACCTCTCTGGATCTAAATATCATGCTCTAATTTATAAGTTGAGCAACACAGAAGGATTTTCTTACCACCTTGAACATATGTTAGGCAAAGGCTAGGTTACTATCCTCACAAGTTTCCAGATCCCCAACTCAATTTTGAAGGGTGTTTTATTGATGATTTTGTTACATGGGGTGAATGACTTCCAAAAAGATACTGCAATGCATTTCTTGGCATTGAATTTTAAGCCATGGCTTTGGCACCAAGCATTTCTCTATGTTAGACCTTTGTGAAGGTTGGTCTCATATTGTTAATAAAGGGACATGCCCTGCATTGTCTACAAGAAAAAGTTCCTTCCTTATGGGGCAAGCCTTGGGAATCCTTCACATTCACATAGCATAAAATTCTTTTTAAATTCTGCTTATTCTTAAAAGTGAATCTTGAGGTCTCATCTACAATGCTTCTTAGGTTCTCATCAATGGTCAGCAATTTCCAATTCCTTCTTATTATTTCATAAACTTGTAGCAAGTTACTAATGACAGTGAGTGGACATCTTAAAAATCCATGCCAATTCACATTTCAATTCTGTGACATCTGTGTTGTCATGTTATCTCTAGCTCTTGAAAAGTAAGGTTTTCCTTTTGTCCTTCTGAAACTCCTAGTTGCTAAATAACCATGTTGAAACTCTTTCTCACTGTAACCACAAGCTTGAAAGTGATTCAAGAGTTCAGAGGCTTCATCCTCTTCCACCTTATCATCAGTGCATAGTCTGGAAATTCTTAACAATTGTCCCTTGACCACATGCAAATATATATGTTGGGGTGCATACTTGTTTTATGTAAAAGATTATTTCTCCAACAATCCATTCTATGAATTCTAGTGTTAAGATCACCCTCAGCACCAAGCATTAAATAACGTCCAAAAAGTCTATTTCCTCATTTGACCAACACACTTCAGACTCTAGGAATCTTGTTGTGTTGTTCAAATACACCACAAATCCATTTAATTCATTCTCATCACCAGTCCAAAGAAAGCAGATATCCACAAACCTGCTATAATAAACAATGTTGTCTTTCCAGGGATTATCATTATTGCCCAGTTATGGAAATTCGCATCCTGATTTGCTAGTGAGTTGGCAAACTCTCAACCTAGAAACAACCTTCAATTACATCCGGCTGTTTGATTTCAAACCTCTCGAGGAGGAAGCAGCAAAACTGAAAGTAAACAGTGAGAATTGGAGGACGCAACACTGAATGAGGCATTCCAAGAGAGAATAGAGAAACTACAGTATGATTTGAACATTTATGAGGGTAGATTGGAGTATATTAAAAGCAAGAAATTAGCAAGAGACTATCAAGATTTTAAAGATGGCAGTATCTTTGAATGGCCGGGGAGTCAGATTGATGATAAACATGGGGGGATGGTCTCTGGAACAGGTGAGAAGGAAATAACAGTTATTCAAAAGCTCAGTTAAGAAAAATATTGATAATGATCGAAGTAAGAATTCAGCTGCAACTGAACGGATGACTGGGTTTTCCGGTGATCTATATTGACAGGGAAATGTGCAGTGAAAATTAAGACCTTAAGGAATGATATTGCTAAAGAAGTCACGGATAATAATGACTCTGCACCTCATACATTGGATATGGGAACCAGACCTAAAGGTAATTATTCACACATACCAGTTTTTCCAGTGCCGCCCCTTCCATTGAAGGAACGACGTGTATATAGCGCAGTCAATCTATGAGCAGGAAGACCTCATTTGGTCTGATCTTTGTCATGACTAGCTACCCTTGTGTGATTCTACACACAGTCTTACCTTCAGTGAGATATACAAGCCCCACAACCAGGTAAATAAAGGTAAGATGAATCAAAACATAATGATTCAGTAAGTAGCTATCAGGTAAAATAGAAGACCTAAGATCAGTAACTTCTAGAAATGATCCTTGAAAACATAAATCATAAAACATAGAAAAGTCAAGAAATTATGTGACAGAACTAAATACCAGATATATAGGATGGCATTATTCAACAGCAATAGTAGGCAAAATATTGTCAGTGGAAGATTTCTGATTGTTACTGCTATCATACCAAACAAATCAAGTGAAATGTCCCCCTGAAAAGGTTCAGACACTGGACAATAATTTATCAATAGTCCCTAACTGTGTGTGGATAATGTGGTTACCCATGGCAAGCATGGTTTGATCACAAGGGTGAAATCTGATTAATCAAGAAAATAAAATATGGGTGAAACAACAATAGTAGGATGTCAGTCTAACTGGAGGTAAGAATTAAACCCTGCATCTTGGATCTGTGAGGTAAAGACCTTAATCATTATGCCAAACCCAGACCCTTGTGGCTAAATTGTCTAGTGTAATGCATATATGTTTGACAAGTATATGCTGTCAACTGCACAGTTCACTATGTAAGGAGTTTGCTCACTTGTTTTCTTTTTGGAACTCAAGAGTGTCCATGCATCCTACTATTTACATGACTTGCAGACTGCTGTTGTCATGACAGTAATTAACATTTTTTTTCATTTTTGGGTGAGACTCACTTTTTCTTATTATGCTTGCCTTTGGGTATGGTGAACATTTGTTTTCCATCTTTCTGATGTCATTGTCTGTGAAGTCATTCTGTAATTCATCACTAAAAATAACATTTAATACTAGGTGAAACTGTGGTATTCTGTTTTTGTAACCTGACAAAGAAAGCTCTCTCACCTATTTCATCTTGCCTTGCTCTAGTAACTATCCAGGGAATAAGAATTATTTAGATCAGTCAGGAAAATATAGTGAGATTAGTTACATTTTGCTTTTCTGTAACTGTGCGACATGCATCTAGTCATCTGCTTCTGGGTCCCATGCTTCCCTCCTTGGCTAGAAGCTGTCAAGAATACACACACACACACACACACACACACACACACTGAGCCTCACTAAGATATGCTGCAGCTCCTGGAAGTCCTAAAACAATTTCAAACCTCCACCCTTCCATAGTAGCAATTAGTTCACCCCAATGACAATGCAAGAAGCATCCTAGTACAGACATTTTGCCTCTGGCTGCATTGAGAACTGTAAGATACATTATGGGCTAAGCCAGATAACATAGTTTCAAACTATTTTCAGTGTTTGAGATTAACCTCTTCTCTTCCAGTATCCCCTGTTAAAAGATATAAACAGTTACAATAATACGTGTATTTGTTTTTCTGTACAGTACAGCACACTTGGAACATTTTTAACACAACCAGCTTTACAAATACATTTTTCAATACAAGAATCTGTTCAAATCAGTTTGACATATGAATGATATATAATTCTTTACAAAATTCCAGCTAGCTGTGCTGGCATATGTTATACGTCCACTACCCTACTTCTCCTGGAATAGATGGCAATACCTGAGATCATCACACTTTCTTAGAACATAAGAAATATGTTATGGTTCAGAGTGTATATTACCACTGATTTCTAAGACACCACAGTCCTGACTATTAATCTAATTGGTACTATAACTCTTTGTTATTTACTTCTATTTGATATATAAGTTGGAACTCACTGGATGAATTGATTATTAATTTTTGGGGTTATGTTGAGCTCAGTTTAAATTTTTGAAGGGAATACTGTGTCATTTAAAAGGTATCTAGAGCATTTTCTTGCTATTATAGCTTTTATTTATCCTACAGTTCCATTACAGCAGTTTGTTTTTAAATCTCTTGCTATATCTGTATCCATTAATATCACATTTTAACAACTCAGCCAGTCTAGAAATTACATAAATGACAGAAACTCTAACTGGGTAACAATGCATTTAAGGTTGTATTCCATTTACTTTTGATAAAGTAATCATTAGTTTAGGAGTGACCACTACAAAAGGACTCCCTTGGTCTCTTAAGTACTGTCATTGTTTTGATGAAAGAGTAGGAGCTGAGAAGATAAATGATATATTAGTCAAAATAAGTTCAATTTTTTTTTATCACTATTGAAATTAAGGAGAGACAAGAGTGCTCTTAGCACTTGAATTGTAAATTTCCCAGTCATCTGTGAGTCAATTTCAAATGACCTTGCATTTTAAGAGATGGTGGTGTTAGAGTGTTTGGAAATAGTAACTTGTGTGATAAGCAGATGAAAGGTCACATTACTGTACGTCAAGGAACGACCATTAATATATCATGGTTAAGAGATATTTTTGGGAATGATACTAGAACTGACACAGAAATATTCATTTTTTAGGAACTTTGTAGCACAGTTTTGGGGATGTATGTATAGTCAAATGGCACTTCCTAAAATGCTGTATGGTTGCTTGGAGGTGGTTTTCAAGTGAACTGATTAGATGCTTACACCAGGATACTAGATAGTATCTTGTTTTTTTTTTTTTATTTTGCTTTCTGTTCAGTGCCAAAGTCCTACCAAAGTCAATAAGATGTGCGTTTATTATAGCAAGCATTATGCTCTTTTGTGTGTTTTGGTGGAGCGGAGCTTATGCATAAGAAGGAAGCCAGAGCCATTATTCTGCTATCATTCCAGGAATTTTGTTGGCATTGCTATAATGTCTTTGATACTTCCTTCCTACTGGATATGTTGATCATCATTTATAGTGCATTTGTGTAGTCCAACATCTGTACTCATGTTTTTACCGGCCTACTCTCATTTCACATAACTAATATTATCCAACCCCTAATACAGAATGGAGAAAGCAAGTAGTGCTTTTCTCCAGAACCTCTACCAATCACCTGGATGAGAGAAGTGAAAGCTAAACTCCATTTTTTTTTCTTTTTTAAAAAAACTGAAAGAAAATTGAAAGACCGTATGGGCGAACATATTTAGAGCTATACGTGATAATAATGAAACTAATGCTCTAGCGAAACATGTTAATACACATATGTCGCATTCTTTTAAATTTATTGTTTTAGATTCCTTAAATTTGGATGTTAGAGGTGGAGCGTGGCAACCTCTATTAGAAAAATTAGAGTTACAATGGCAAATTAAATTAAATGCACATAATTGGCCAGGATTAAATAATGCAATTTCTATTGCTAGCATTTTAAAATTAAAAAGTTTAGAAAGATAATTTTTTATTAGTTAGTCTTTTAAGTTTTGATGATAATGTTAATGGGTTCTTAAAAATTATACATAAAATTGGATTGTTGTTTACGATGCACATAGCACTTTAAAGACACCTTTTTTAACTTATTTAATTTATAATTATTTAATACCAAGTATAGTTATCTATTTAGGATACAACAAGGTCTATTTAAAATAAAATAAAATAAATAAATATAACATTACACACATTAACAATTTTAACTACACCTTCGTATAGGTAGTTACATTAAATTGCAAAAATTTGGCTGTATCAATTTCGTATGGGTTGGTTTCAAGATCTCCTAGTATCTTTAACCAGGTAGTTCAGTATAAACTTGACAAAAAAGAACTAGTTCAATTATTTATTTTATTACTGAAGGTAGTATATCCTGCAAGTGATATGCAAACATGTTTTTTTACCTGTTTCTTCACTTGTTTTACATTGCCTTTTAAGGTATAGGAACGTACTGGGTAGCAATTTATCATGTTTAGGGTTGTTGCGGATGTTTTTAGATTTAGAAAACATTCACAATTCACCATACACACAATATCCAATATGTATTTAAATATATTATTTTCAGTTAATTAATATTTTTTTTTTTTTTTTTTTTTTAAAAACGCATTAATAGGTTGAGCATTCTTATGTATTTAGTGATCTTTGCAATTTTATTATGTTCCGATCACCATTGTTACTACTAATGCATTTGTATTACTCAATAAGATACATTGTTTCTTTAAGGTTTGGGGGGGAAATACAATGTATTACATCATTGGTACATAGTTATTTATTCTACAGGAAATGACGATTACTTGTTTGAAAAAGTTTGACAACTGCCAAACGAAAGCGCTTACCTTACTGATTGTTTTACTTTGTTTGTATGACATTTTAAATCTTGGATTTATTTGAAGTAAAAGCATTATTTCAGCCAGTTTGTTGTATTTTGAGTTTGGTTTATTGGACCATGATAACAAGCAGCTGGTGTGGACCCACATTCCTCATATGATTAATTTTGCAGTTGTTTATTGTTTTTGTAGTACAATTGCGCATATTCTATCAAAATGAATGTCACACAAAGATATATATGTCTTATAGAAAAATGATGCAGATGACCGAGCAAACCAGATTTTATTATCCATATACAGTGCTGAGTTTGTAATAGAGGAAAGAGCTGCCAGAATGTACAATATATATGATTACACTGAAATAATCAATAAAGAACAGGCTAACTTAGATTATTCTAATGCAAGCAGTCTAAAAGAACACAGGTGAAAATGGATAAAAGTAAAGACAACTAAGCCCAGAGATGAATGCTATTTACTTACATTAGCCTACAAATAATGTACTCCAAAAATCTGTTAAAATGAGAAGTAAACCATAATGCACCTTGCTGACATTTGGGAGCTTTGAACCAAGGGCACAGGAAAGTTAAACAAACTAGTATACTTTAACCACAATTTGTCAAAAATCTTGATTTCCCTAAATGTGTCTTGAGTGGTTTGAATTTCCTCCAAGGTCTAGTGTGAGCAGAGAATGCTTGTTGTTTTCTACAAAGTAATGAATGAAGTTATTAGTGGAATAATGTCAGAGAATGAAATAATGTGTGAAAAGTATGGTCTGTACTGATGCTATGTTTTGGCAAGAATTTGTGGATAGATTATTTAATGTTCTTAACCTATGGAAGGAAGGTATCAGAGTTTACAGCATTCAGCCCCCACACACACACACACACACAAAAAAAACAGTAATTTACTCTGATCATGTTTTTCATCTGAATTTGTGTTTCAGTGTTGAGCGGGTAAGGAAAAGTTTCTGATACCTTTTCAGATGTTGTAAGAGAAGTGTGTTTGCAATAATGTGTGGTTTGTTTTTTTTTTTAGTGCTAGAAAATGTGCTTCAATGTCAGTTTAGAGAAGTATTACCAGTGGTGACTTTGATTACTTGCTCATCATACTAGAAAAAACTGCCTAGTTTAACAAGTTTGCTTTAAATTTACTGCATGCGATTACACAGTTGTACACACCGACACTAATAAATTGTAATCACTAAATAAGCAATACCTCGCTAATGTTACTTTCAAAATGTTTTCCGTAAAACATGTTCACTAGAGAATCAATACAGTTCATCTACATTTCTGTCCAACTCAACAACATAGCACTTTTTTATATTTTCAGAAAAAGCATATTATTATAAAAGAAAAAAAAAACATTACACAACATGTAACAAAATCACACAAGCAAACAGTCAGTACAATGTATGCTAGAAACTAAAAATACCATGGCTGGTGTTTCCCAAGTACTTTTAGAAATATATGAGAAGTGAAACACTGTCACCCAGCTGAAGTATTAACAGTAGTATCTGGATTTAACAGATCTGTTTCATTAATATATGTTCATGCACTTGATAGGGAATATCACACCCCACTTAAATACTGCCACTGGCTCAAATGCAAACTGTAAAATGCAGATACTATTTTCTTATTTCAAGCTACACTTCTCCAACACAGCACATATGCAAAAATATAATTATTAGCCTGAAACAATAACATTATCACATTGTCACTTAGGTCCTTGGGGACTTTCACACTGAGACAGTCAATTTTAGTGTAAGAATATATATATTAAAATAAAGCTGCAGGAAATCACTTAGTAGCAAAATCAGAGCTTTACGTTAAATGAGACATTAAATGTGCTTTAAGACATCCCAGCAGAAAAGGGACTGCTGGCATGAATAAGTCTGTTCTAGACAGCTCTATTCTTACCATGATATTTTGATACGATTTTTTTCTCACAATAATTTTGTATACTGTATGCCCGATGTACATGCAATTAAAATTGAAGCCATGTGCACTTATCTAAAAATAAATGAGTCAAGTTGTTTAGCATTGTTTTCATTCATGTATGTTAAGACAGAATAAATCATCTGTACACCAGAAAACTGAGATACTATCCAAGCAGAAGCTTAGGAATGCTTCCTTAAAACATTGAATGAGTTTAGCCATTTAAACATTTAGATGCCTGCATTGTCAAGCCCATAAATGTCAGACCAATACAAGTGAGTAGCTGTAAGAGTATATACTGCGATTTTAAGTATGATATTTGCTGTTTTCTTGATATCTGAGACTGCAGCTCTAATCTGTGTAGTAATGGTGGGTTCAAGCTGCTGTGGTACATTTGCTTGGGAGCACGACTGAAGTCAAATTCAGCTAGAGTGATGTGGCTGATCCAAATTCACTGCCAGCACAGAGAAGTTTGCAACAACAGGTCCACTGCTTCAGTAAGAGAGTGCATTGGAGCAGGGGAAGTGATCTGCTTTACTTCTGGCGTTTAGTGCTAGTATTCTTCACATGTAGAAGTGTGCTACAGGAAAGGAGGAAATCATGCATGCTACTGTAGTCACACTTTAGTTCCAGTGTGTGTTTTAGGCAATGTTCTCTAGCCACTGCAAAGGGAGGAACAGTCCATGCACACCATTAATAAAGGCAGTGTCAATTGTACATTGCAACATCATTGCCACTGATATGACCACTGGCCATTCTGCTGCACATTCCTGCCATACTGTCAACTGTCTCTGGGGGCCTTGAGAGCTGTGGACATTATTCCTTTTCATGCACTTGTTTGTTGAAGTTATGGGCATGGGACTGTTTGCTTCTCAGCACCAGTGGTAAGCCTGCAATGGCCATATGCCTCTGCTGCTAAATTTTACTTCACCCACGTGTCCTCATTTAAGTCTGACATATCGAAATTGTGGGCTGAAGGATGATGCTTCTGACTACATGCATAAAGACAGTGTAAATTTCCTTCCTGTGGCATTTGCCCAGCCTTCATTAGTGTGCAGATATGAAGTGCAGTGCATGGTGGGAGGGGGCAAAGTTTGTGTATTTAAGGGAATTGTGTGGTGGAAGGAGGCGGGGGAGATGTATGACTCAGTAAATGCCATCTTTGGAATTTTTATTCACTGGAATTTAAAGACATTTCATAACACATACTGACCTAATTTGGCATTTCCTTAGGGTTTCACTGCTTGCTTTATTTCACAGAACAATGGATCCCCTCCTTTGTCTGTCTCTGTAGTATGTTTCGGATTTAGGAAGCGTGTGCATTATGTTTAATCCAGATCATAGATGATGCATGACCGTACCGCTCAACTTCTGATCATTAAAAGTCATAGGACTGACCTGTAAAAATCATAGCAGGTGGTTCAAAAAAGAGTGCTTTTTATTTTTCACAATAGAAGGTCTTTATATACCAGATCCTATATAGTAAGTGGAAGTGAAAGTATATCGTTTATGCATCTAGCAGTGTGTAGTGATAAACAGATCTTACTTTATGAGGAATATTATAATTCTAGGAGGAACAAGATTGGTTACAAGGGCCAAAATCAAAGCACCTTGCCAAATCATAACAGTTGAAAGGTATGCAGTTCAGCTAATGCCTGCACAGTATCTCTGCCCACCCAAAATGTTTTGTGAGCCATTGGTTGGATATCTGGTGGTGTGTGGCCCATTGCTGGTACCGTTTTCATTTGCGCTACTGCCACTGTATGACATTACCACACGTGAGGCAGTGGTCCTTACAGTTTCTAACTGATGATTCACAGATGCAGTTGAAGCTCTAAACATCTTTGTTTGCTGAGCTACAAAGGTTTCTAGGCATAGTTTTCTTATATTGACACAACTTGGTGTGCACCTAATGTGAGAAAATATGAATCGTGACCTCCTTTCAGAGTTGCACATCTTTGCACTTATTAGACTATGTTCTTTCATTTGCATACACCTTCCCTGTTGTTCTGTAATGTTAGCGGGTACTATCAAGTGTAACTTCCCTGCATTTGGCCACTTCTCCTACAAGAATGCACTGAGTGTTACCAAGAAGAGGATGAGCTGACTTCGTTGAAAGACAAGAGGACTGGAAAAGTTAGAGGGGATCCTCAGAGTATTAATACACCATAGCAATATCTTTTATATTGTAAAATGGGAGTTTGAAGAGGGATTCTTTTGAACTTATGATGACGTACAGTGTTAATAAACCATCTTAATATAGTCACACACAGACATGATGTTGAGGAAGCTACTGCTAAATGAATTTTGGTAACAAACTAAGTTGTCCCGGGACATCATCATTGGGGGGGGGGGGGGTTTAGGTTAATATTAGGGGGAGTTAAGTGGGTTGGGGAGGTGAAAGGGTTAAGTGGAGGCAGGGATGGTTGGGAGGAAATGAGATAATGATGGGGAGGGGCTTAAGAGGTTTAAGCTAGTGTAGTTGGGTCAAGCAATCACATTCGGCGTGAACTTGCTACAGCAGGGATGCCCATGACGACCCATAGGTAAACATAGGAGACAAGGTAGGCTTCTGAGTGCTAACTGGTGGCAGGAGAGTTGGAGTTCATTAGTTATTACTATGTTGGAGTTTATTAGTTATTACTTAGCTTTCCCTATTTGAATAGGTTTCACTCTGGAGGTCAATGCTTCTGGTTACTCTGGAGGTCAATGTTTCTGGTGCGTAGGTTGATTCTGATAGTCCGGTTCATAAATTGTATTAATTTTGTCTTTGGTGTTGGCATTAGGTTGTGGAGAGGAGAGTTAGCGGGCTTTTACATGTTGGGGGAGGGCTCCATGAGTAGGAGCATGGTCACAGAGTAATTAAAAAATAAGAAAAAGAAAATAAATAAATAAAAGTATAAAAAGTCTGTGGATCATTGCAAGGCTCTGGTGGTGGGTTACTAGTACTGATTTGAGTGGGGGTGGTTTAAGAGAGGCATGTGTCAATGGCACTCGGGGAGGTGAGTTTGCCATTAGTTGCAAGTTGCACGCGAGGGAAAGGTGGCAGTTGCTCAATCATTGGGTGCTGTTGATCTCCATTAAGCTTGCAGGCTGGTCCTGGCCTACTGAGGCACAAGCCTGGTTTGGGTCTGCGTGTCAGCGTGTCACTCCATCTTGCCAGTAGTGTGTTGGTGGCTACTGAGACGTGTATCCCTCAGATTGAGGGATGGAGGGGCCGAAAGTGATGTGCAGCTAGGTGACAAGACAGCAAGTGGCAAAGATGTTTTCAGAGGTCCGTGTGGGGCTTGAGCTTGGAGGGGCATTGCCAATGTCCGTACGGTGTCTTGTGTCTTCTGGTGGTGAGGCTATGCTCGCCGGATGTGCAGGCGATGGTTTGTGGTGTTTTCACAGGTTACCAGAGCAGTATTGCTCTTGGCGCATGCGTGTCTGCTGTCATGGTGATTCTAGTTACCTCTCAATGGTGCAGGAGTCCACACAAGTGTCAGATTTGGGGGATGTTTCGGTCCGGTCGCAATTTGGAGTTCTCCACCTTGGTGTCATTCTGTGAAGGGCTGCTAGTCACGGAGTTTAGGTGTGACTGCCATGAGTTCAGTAGGGTTGGTTCTGTTGCTTCAATTGGGGGGGGGGTCATCAGGACATTGCAGTGTCCTCTTTTGTGAGAAGTTTGGACAGTAGCAAGGAAGATTAACTACTGTTGAACATCACGATGAAAGCAGCATCATGGCAATGAGGTCTAACTCTGCTGAAAATATATTGGTTCAAACTGAAATCATTGCTGACATGTAACGGGAGTGGAAGTTGATTGAATATTGACCTAAGGAAATAGTGTACTGTTTTGTTTCATTGAAGGTGTGATTTGGATGTTTGTATCATAAACAATGCTGAATAGCTTGTTGCAGACTTTATGTTGTGTTGTGTTATTTGCAAATAATAAAAAGTTGATGGGGAAAACATTTGTTGATTTTTGGTTTCAAAAATGGATTCATGGATAGGGGATTCAGCATTTCTTTTGGTTGTTGATTTCAATGCTGGTACCATGTGCAGAGGGTTCATTGGCTGGTTTGTGAAAGGAGATGAGTCAGTTTGTACACAGTTTTCCAGCTGATGAGTGGTGCCTCTTATTCAAGAGAGTTTTGTGTAAGAAGTGGAACATTTGACATACTTCTGGTCTTTTCAAACAAGATCCAGACTCCCATGTCACTTGCATTTTGGAGGTAGACAGAAGCAAGGTGTTGAATGGCTGAGTAGTCATCCTTGAGGTGTTTTGCTCCTTAATGGAAAGAGATTGGTGCTATCACTGTGACACAGTCTGAGGATGTCTCTCCTATTCCATGGATTATTGGGTGGAATACATGCCACTGTGTTGTCCAGTTGTTATTGGAGCTTTGTCTGAATTTCTTGTGCTGTGGAGTTTTGGGTTTGTTGTCGAGGCGTGGGGATTTCTGCACAGACGGCATGTGGGCTGGGATTCAGCATCGCTTTTGCAGAGGTGGGGGGTATGTTGTTTGTTATGGGGGCATGGCTGCAGTCATGGTTTCTTGACTGTGGGACAGATTCAGTCCATCGAGCTGAGCTGCGGGTGGATGTTCTGGCTCTTGGTGACATTTACGCAGCCTTGTGTATTGGCTGTTTGTTCGCAGGCTTAAGAGTTGGCGGTTAATGGCTGCGCATGCACAGCCAGGCTTCGTATCTTCTCATGGTTCTCATACCTCGCACAGATATTGAGTTTCACAGGAAGGGCAGACTGGTTTCATAATTCAGGTCTGTTCCTAATGGAAATGAGTTTTGCTGGCATATGGTTACAGGGGAGTTGGAAGGTTTACAGGAAGCTTGGTTGCAGGATAAGGCAGCTGTAGGACAAGGGGGGAGACTGGTTTTCTGCCAGCTAGGGTAGGACATTAAAGTTTGAGTTACACTGTTCCCTATGGTAAGGGAGATGTTGCACATATAGAACTGGGTAGTGGGTGGGCTAAGGTGACATGCTACGGTTATAACAGGGTCTTGGATGTGAGATTTGCTACTAGTTGTTTGACTGGCTGCTGTCTTGAGTACAAGGGGTTATAGTTTGTGGTTTTGTTGTGGTTATAGGCTGCCAATACATTCAGGTTGAGCCATGATTTCAGCTTTGAAGGCAGTGGGCCAAAAGAGTTGGTGTTCTTTTGGTGTTGAGGTTCCGGTGTTGCAACGGGGTCACTGTAATCCTACTTTATTTAGTTTCATTAGGGTGTGTTTCAGTGATGGCATGGCAAAGGGTTTCATGATGGGATTCTAAGGTGCTTTACAGATGGGTACACCAAATGATGTTTGGCTTGACCCTTCCCTTTATGGGAAGTGGATTGAACAGTTTTGGGGAAAGGGAGGGGAACAGCCTGGTCAGGCTGGTTGGCAGAGAAGAGGGATAGGCTTGCCCTCTTCTGTTCCCCCTCTGATGTATGCGGTATTTAGAGTCATATCATGAATAGTTGTGATTAATAAAGTTGGTGATCAGAGCTATGTTATGGAAATGTAATAAAGGTCGTCAGATGTCATTTGGTGTGATGTGTATTATTGAAGGGGACAGGGACAAATACTAAAAACCTAGTTTTCTAAAATGTATGAAGTAGATGGAGTTACATAGGATTATTCCTACTGCATATTCATAGTAAATTAAATGATAGCAAATCATAGACATGATAATATGCTGAGGACTAATTTGACTTTATCATTTCAGATGTATACATAAACTGAAATGGTAACTATGAGGTGGATTAACCTTCAAGTCTCTGCAGTAGTTTTCTTAATGGTTAGAGACTGGTTAAGGTTTTAAGTAACAGAAAAAAAAATGGCTTGGAAGTGTGTCCATCCTCAAACAGTTTATAAGCATTTAGCAACACTGAAGAAACATGCAGCCGGTATTGTGATGTTGTTTGCAAAATTACATCCGTGTACAAACTAGTGCCTGGACATGAAACTGTTGGCTCCTTTGTGTCTAAGCAGATTATTCATCTGCAACGAGGGTGACAAGTTCAAATGATGGACTTTGTTTCCTGGAGGGAAACTGAGTTTTGAGTACAGAGAATAGCTTTCCTTACAAGGAGAGGGATGGTGTTTTACACCATCGACATGTTAGAACCACTGCAAATATATCAACAAATGCCAGAATGGCTGGACAGGCTTACAGTTATATGCATGCAAGTTATCCTGTAAGCTTTTTAGGTGAGAAATAAAGAAAACTAATGGGAGGGCACCTGGGACCATATCAGAGATCTCAGTAAACAATCTTTTACAATGACAGAGAAATCAAAGTCACCATCTAAACAGGCATTATATAGGAGATGTAGCAGGTAAAGATAAATTCTCCAGATGAACTTGTCTTACCTTTATGAGACAAACGTCTAATATTCCCCATTCTGCTGGAGAGTGGGAGTGTCATGTTGGGTAGCAAGAAGAGTAAAAGAAGCAATAATTAGTTCACAGACCTTTCCATTCAAGTAGGAAAATGTTTACGTAGTGCTATAATCAGAATGTCAAAATTCATTCACCCATGCAGATGAAGGTGTATATACTCCCACACACATCACATTTGACACACACACATGTACACATAATTCTGACTATGTTTCTATCTGGCATGTCATTATTCTTCCACCTACCCATCCACCCATTCATCCATTCATCCATTTTCCACTAAAACATTTAATCTTTTACAGAGTCTCAGGGGACCTGGAGCTTATCTTGAGAATTAGTGAGCACAAGCATTGAAATCTGGCCTACCTTACAACTTACACTCTTACTCCATCCGTTACTGCATGCATGCCTATAAGTAATCTGGTGAAAACAAATTTGCCTTCTTTGGAAGGAAGAAAGAAACCAGAGCATCTGTAGAAAACTCATGCATATCATAAAATGGCTAAAAGTACAATATTTAAATTTTAAGACTGAACTGCAGAAAGCCCAACTTCAGTACAATAATCAAAACAAAGTTTGTGTTGGGGAAAGTCTCATACTTTGATGTGTGGAAGATGTCCTACATCTCTCTCTGTTTAATTATTTTAAGGTTACACAACTTCATAAGAGAGCTACTTGGAAGCAATTATTCTGTGTGTGTGCCTAATCCCAGTTATCTGAAAGTTACTTTAGTTATACAGTGCACATATGTATGTGGAGTGTAATCTCCTGCACGCATCAAGGGGTATACAGATTTGTCTTCCCACAAAAATTTCATTTCAGTTTATACATATAGGGTGTACTGGACATTAACCTTACAGCATTTCTTGTATTTACTCTCTACTACTTTAGATCTTTGATGGTCAGGCTTTTTTACTTGTGGACTCTTGAATTTGATATCTTCAGACTGAACCCCCCCCCCCCCGCCCCATGCACATACATGCATTTTATATCTCCACATTTGTGTATATGAACATGACTATGAGAATATGGCAATTAGTCAACACTGCTTTCTACAAACATAATAAAACTTTGTGCATTAATCAACTGTATATAATGTTTTTGGAGGGGGGCACTATAAATTCCTGTATCCCCAAATATACTAACTCCAGGATTACACAATTCTGGGTGCAGGAGATTACTTCTTTACCCTTGCTGCTTCTCTCGGTCTACTCTGTGAATGTATTAGAGCAGTATTCATAAGTGTTGTGTTGTGCTTCGGTGTAGAAGGAGTTAGTGTTGTCTGCACCTGAGCTCAACTAAAGTGGGAATCAGACATCAGATGTATCTGAGGCACATCTCTTTGGACAAGTATGAAAAAGTAATAGGCATATAAACTTATATTGAGATGTAAATGATAAATGTGTGAAACAAATCTGAAACTATCATGTAAATTAGGAGGTCTTCCATCCTCTGCACGAGTCAACAGATGATTTTTAATGCACATCAATGTGCGAGTAAGGCTTAAAAAAAATGGAGATACCTTGCTTTTTGTATCTACTTTGAAATATGCAGTGATGCTCATATTTGTTGCTAGTTTAGTTGCTTCTCATTCTTGCTAATCTTTGTGATGCCAAAACCAAATTCATGCAGCAGTGCTCACCAACTGAGAAAATACAGGCAAAGGCTAACCCATCCGAACTTTACTGATCAGGAAATAATGGACAGATTTAGAGTGCACAGGAACACAGCTTCTATGGCCCACAGATGTGGATTAGGGGATGCAGGATGTGTGGCCTTTCTATACCAGTATATATCAATGTTTAACCCTCATTATACTTGGCATATATTGATCAATAAATCTATTTCCTAGAATCACCACAGGACAGAGCTGGAACCATCTGTGTCTTCTATGAGATGGAATGCCTGTCTATGGTGCTTGATGTAATAGACTGAACCCATGTTGACATTGGAGCTCCATCCGGACACACAGTGGGACTGGTACTGGAACAGAAAAGGTAGCTTAAAATGAATGGTGGTGGATCAACAAAGTGTAGGCCCAGCACCATGATTCCAATATTTGGCACAAACTCACTCTACGACCTATTCCTGCATAATAGGATTCCTCATGGTCACCTAGCTGTCAAGTGCACAGCATTTTAGTATTCTTAACCACAGGTATTTCACTACCTGTAGAATGGTATCAGTAATACTGAGTAATCACCCCTCCTTTTTGTTGCGACTCCCCCCTCCCATTTTGTTTTTCAGATAACTATTGCCGCTCATTCAAACCTTGCCTAATTACACCAGTCCATTACCTCCAAGGAGCTGTCAAGGAGTGAATAAACATCACACTTTTGCAGATATGGATAGTCAATGAAGGAGTGAGTGACCTGTTTCCATTGTCAGGACAAGTCTGGGGACTACCCTTTAGTATGATCCTGCTGCTGCCTGTTGGATTCTGCACAACATGATCATGCATTAGTCTGGTGCACAACTGTCACAGCCAGTCACTGACAGTGGCAATGCAACTTCCTCTACCATTCCTTCCACCAGTGATGGTAATGATGGTGGACAGCTGATAATAAGCACACTGCGGATCCCTGCAGCAGGATCATGGATGGCATATAGCTGTGAAGGCTAAACATGTGGCATCTAGTCCACAACTATTGATCGTGACATTCACATGGTAAAACTGGAAAAAAGAACATTCACATAGAATGCATGCAGTATTACTTGTGGGCTATGCCAAATGGCACAACTATATAGACATTTTTCTATTTTTCAACAAAAGAAATGTTGACTTTCATAAATTTACTATCGCTCATCATTTGTACAGTATTGAGGGATAAGAGGAATCGGTGCTAGTTATACCAGGGAGGGAGGTTTGATGCAAGTGTGCAAAAGTAGGTGTTATGAAACGTTTTTAACTATTTGGATTATTCCTCATTGCATTGTCCAGAAAACAGTGAAATAACTCATGTGTTTAGATTACTGCATTGGAAAAATACTCCTCCATCTCACATTTTTTGCTATGGCATTCTCTCTTTACTATGTTTTCAGATTGCAATAAGGTGTGCATCAGTAGCTGTGGTTTGAAAGTGACTGCTGGGTCAGTGCTGTTTTCTTCTACTAATGTTTACGTGCAAGTTATATTTGGAAGGTTATATATATATATATATATATATATATTTGGAAGGTTATATATATATATATATATATATATATATATATATATATATATATATATATATATAGTCTTCAAAGGAAAGTGTGGTGATGCTTCCATAAATCAAGAGTAAGTGCAGGCATGTGATTAGCACTGATGACGGGATGCACCGTATGCAGGGAATCCTCTTGGCATTGACCTAATCATGCTGCATGACTTAAACCTCGACTAACAGGTTATACTGTATGTTGTAGAAGGCTGATGAGGCCTGGCTATCTTCTTCTTGGGAGAATCCACAGGAAAGCCTAAGGCACTTTAAGTTGCATGTGGTATCTGGCCTACTCATCCACCACACATGCGGACAGTTTCTTGGATCATATCAACCTGTGTTCCTAATGTGTGTCTGGTAAGCCTTTAACAGTGTATACATGAAGGCTGGCACAGATGCTGTGTGTGCAACCATGCTGCTCATTAAAACCATCATGGCATTCTCCCTGACAAGCAACCAACCATGCTGCTCATTAAAACCATCATGGCATCCTCCCTGACAACCACCCAACCATGCTGCTCATTAAAACCATCATGGCGTACTCCCTGACAACCACCCAACCATGCTGCTCATTAAAACCATCATGGCATCCTCCCTGACAACCACCCAACCATGCTGCTCATTAAAATCATCATGGCATCCTCCCTGACAACCACCCAACCATGCTGCTCATTAAAACCATCATGGCATCCTCCCTGACAACCACCCAACCATGCTGCTCATTAAAACCATCATGGCATCCTCCCTGACAACCACCCAACCATGCTGCTCATTAAAATCATCATGGCATCCTCCCTGACAACCACCCAACCATGCTGCTCATTAAAACCATCATGGCGTTCTCCCTGACAGCCACCATTCCTATTTACTGATGAAATTCTTCACATATTTTCTCAAGTCTAATTATCTCAAAGTCTCATTGGCAGTAGCCTGAGCTTTAACTCTATCACAATACACATGGTATTAAGCAGCTAAGACCTTGCTTGTCTCTGGAGCTAACAATGACAACAAGGACTGCTACCGATGAAAGTTTAGTGCCTTTGTCAAGATGTTCCAGGATGTGCACAATCAGTTGTTAAGCTACATAATGCCCCCTCCCCAACTATAATGACATATGTCAAGTGTGCTGGCTCTTGACCCAGCCAAGTAATTATCAGCCTGCTTGCACATAAGGGGACCTGTCAGTAAACTTTGAGGCTGTGTGCCACTATCCTCAGGTTGTGTGCCACTATCCTCAGGCTGTGAGAGTATGAGAGTTATGGCATATTCATCAACAGACATTTTGCATTAATAAAGCATTGAAGGATTATATTTGGGAGGGAAAGAGGGAAAAAGTCAAGTGGAATAAGATAATCCTCCCAACTGAACAAGAAGGTTTATGACACCTGATTTGAAGGGATATTTTAGAGCTACACAGTAGAGGCTATTCTATATAACACAAACAGAAAGCAACAATTCAGAGTGGAAAGGGATGATGATGAAGTGGGGCAATTTCAGAAGAAAGGAAAGAATGTGATTTTGGACAGAGATTCTTAAAGAGGATAGCAACAGTTATACAGATTATTATATTCATCAAGTAGCAAAAGTATACCAAGAACGAAGCCAACACAGAAAAGGAGAAAGGAGACACTCAATAGCGATGACTATAATTAAGGGTACTGAGAACAGGCAAGAGGGACTGGAGGAACTGGCAAAGGTACCAAGGTATTGGGAACAAATACTTAGAGAGAGAAAGGTAACAGAATGGGAAGAGGCCAAGAAGATATTTGGACTACAGGCTACTGATTGATTATCGATATGTGATAGCAAGGGCAGAGTACAGACAAAGAGAAAGAGATAGTGGAATCCTAAAAAGAACTAAACTAGTTCACTTTTTAATTGAATCTAGAACAAAAGCTGTTATTAAAAAAGGGATAATTAGTATGGCATATAAAATATTGCACAACTATGGGAACTAATCAGAGGAGGTAAGAAAAGATGGTGAAGACAGTAGATATACAATTCACAAAGAAACAATGGGAAGACATATGTATGCCTCCCAAATATGCAACAAAAGATAGAAGATTTAGAATCTTTGCCTAAGTGTTTACATAAATACTTTTATACACCAGACACCAAAGAATTTTTCCTCGGGTAGATGGCAAATATTGGAGATGTAATGGGGAAGAAAGAGGTACCTGGAAGCATAGGTTCTCAGAGTGTAATGAGTTGGCAGACTTTAAAAATTACCTGCAGAGTACTCCGTCAGGAATACTGGGTGAGCAAACAAGAATAACTAAGGAAATTATATTTGAGATACAGGATTTGAATTGCCTAAACATAGTAAGAACTTGTGGAGCTTAATTCTGGTGGCTGCCAAAACAGCAACTACTAAGAAATAGAAATTAAAATAAAAAACAAACGATACTTGTAGTCAATACTGTATCGTAGTCAATACTGTAAGAGTGATAAAAACAGGAAGTGGGATCTTTAGAAAAGGGTTGCAATAAATTGTACAGAAAATATGGAAATTGTGGGAACGGTACATACAGAAAATGTTTTGGAGAAGGAATGACATTTAAGAGAAGGCAGAAACTGAAACATTTATGTAATATTGCTTTGATTATATAGCATAACAGTATATGTGATATATAACATTTGTAAACATGAACTCAATATGATAAGCTGTCAAAAGATCTGTGAAATGTAGATTGGCAGCTCTTTTGTCGGATGTGAAATGTCACCATGTTATACTTACTTTGGCAGTTGGCAAAATAGGAGTCATGCCATAAATCTGAGTTACTAAGCAAAAGGTAACTAAAATTTATTTTTAAAAGTGCAATGCAAAATGTCACAACTCCAGTATAGCACCCTCATGTCATGTCTCCACCCAAAGTAATACAATTCAGATGCAACTCTTACTACCACAGAAAAATGCTGTTTACTCAATATCTGTTCAGACCAATAACTTACAAAATAGATGTTGTAGGTCCAGATCAGACAGAACTACAACGCTAAATGATGCTTCTCAAAGTTATTTAAAAAAAAATATATTCCACACTATTATCAAGCAACATGCACATACATCTCTCCTCCTGTGTGCATGTGTGTGGATGCATGTCTTATCACTGACTATAACAGAAAATGTCACCCTCTTGCCAAAGATTCAATCAGAGAATTCCAGTACAGCTGTAATTTCATACAGGTTACGTGTCCACTTCAGTTAGAAAAGTACTAAGTGTCCAAGGATGTCTTCTGGAATTCAGGATTCAGTCAGAGAGATGCGCACACATACAGTGACAGAAGCACACAAACTGTCAGACACACAGATACACACATACAAACATGCTTACTCACAAATTCTAACATACCCTCACACAGCTGTAAATCTACAGACATTCACATGTACTTATTCTTATTCAGCCATTTCAAAAGGTATAACATGTGAGCTATGCCACTATAAATAAGGAAAGAACTGCCATTTCTAAACAAAAGCATAATTCAAAAATGCTAGAAACAATTGAAAAAGAAAATGGAGAAAATTCTCTAAGTGAAGTAATGCCTTCAAGACAGGTATTACATGGAAATATAACTCATAACAGAACTTTGGACTGCAGCATTGGGATTCACCACACACTTGGGCAGTTTCTTATTCCCCTACAATTTGCATCTTGGCGGCATTATTGCTTACATATATATGGGTATAGTTACTTGTGTGTGTGTTTTTTTTTCTGTTTGTCTCTGTAGGTGTGCCTGTGTGTGGACACATGCTTACATGTGCACACATACATATGTTTGCATGTATATATAGGTGAGTATACTACATATACACACACACACACACATGCATAGGACTGTATGTATATGTGAGTGAGTATACTATATATAACCATTTTCTAAAATCTCTGGTATGTAAGCTTGTCTTATCAGGAAGTGTTTTAAGAATGTGCTTACAATTTTTCTACATTTAGCTTATAGCACTTCTGGATTAAACATTTAATCAAGTGTCTTTTGTTGTCTTTTTTTGAAAGAATTGCATGTATCAAAATTTAAAATCACTTTATTTATTCCTTTGTTGATGGGGTATGTGAAGAAATTAGACACTGTCATCTGTGCTAACATGTCTGGCTGAAGTTCTGGACATAGTTTCGGATTGACTTGTGTAGTATATACCAGGCATGACTAGCTGTGGTATTGTAAATGGGTTCTTACATGTTGATTAAAGCTGTGTTTATACAAAATGTTTAAAAAAGTTGAACAGTGTTGTTACATGTCTAACTGCACAGGTTTGGGCAGGAGATTCTAAATGCAGACTGTCGCAGAGTCAACTGATCTACAGATGATGTGATCAGAATGTGTTCAGATACTCTGTGTTTACTGGAAGAGACTGAAAGACAGGATGGAACTTTTAATAAACCGTTTGTTGATTTTCAAAGAATAAATTAAATGAAAAGAACTGGAACAGTTAAGACAGTTAACAGAGTCTTTAAAAGATCCTGCTGAAGACAGTTTAAACAGATGACTTGAGTTCATAGTTCAGTTCACAGTTGAGTTGAGTTCACAGCTGTGTTATTGTACTGAGCAGTGGATACCCAAATGACTCACCAAGAACTGTAAGCCTGACTTTGCTCTGTTGTAATATTTAGTTATCTAGTCAGATAGAAAATTATAGCTAATCAGTCAGTTTCTCTAAATGCTGGATTTATAACCATCAGTATTAACTTAAATTTTCTGGTGACTTAATTCTGTTTATTCTAATTACTGTTTTTACATTTTTTAATAATTTTGCTCATTATTAAATACTTGTATTATCTTACATTGTGGCTGGTCAATTAGTGTATTCTTTAATGATTTGAGAGTGCTTATTCCTGCTTTGATAATTGGGTCACTCCAAAAGCCTAGCTGCTTTAGGTCATATGCTACCATTTATTTTGATGCCTAATTTTAATAATTGGACACCCCTTTGAAAGGGCATGTAGACATTCCGATTAGTAGCAGCATTTTACGATATCATTCGGTGGAAGGGACACAACTGGAAATCTGTGTCAGCTTTCCTTGAAGTGTTTGGATGTGTCAGATTCAATTTAAGTGAGAGTGTATCAGAGGTCTTAAATTGGGACACACTGCTCTGGATTGTGTAATAGAGATACATTAGAGGTGGACATAAGTATACAGTCCAGTCCCATGTTAGAGAGCATGTTCCTGTTGTGCTCTTAGGGGAAATTATGAAATACTACTCATTTTTAAGTGATGGTCTCACATTGGAGTTAGTAGTGAGGATTGAAGTTCCTTTATTATTGACCCAGGAAAGAAGGGGTCATCACATATTGGTTGCAGCTTAGTGGGATTTTAATTGGACTTCAATAGCCTGTGGGTAGCAGTTACTAAGTTGTGCACTCTTGACAGCCACAAGGTAAACATACAGAATATCAGTCCAACACAGTTTTATTTAGTCAGTCATGGACAGCAGGCAAAGATGTCATCAGAAGACTATAATAGGCTGACAAAGAACTCGTTGGCCAAGGAGAGTGAAGCCAGAGGACTGGTGCACATCATTCTGACTAAGGAGGCAATGACCTCAGCCTTATTTGCAGCTTCAGCTCAGACCAGCCATTTGGAGGATAGCCAGTTTAGTATTTAGGGTGTGCAGTCTTCTAGGACAGGAAAGTCCACCTTTTCTTTGGTGTACCCAAAAATTCATCTACAGAGATAAGGAAACTTGAACTGGAGGCCAAGGAGAGAATGAAATATCTGGAGGCTGAGGAAAGGGAGAAGCAGCACTGATATGAATTGGAGCCTGAGGAGAGAATGCAATGTCTGAACTTTAATCATCAGAGGCCTTTAGAAGCCAAGGAAAATGTGGGAGAATGCCTTTGAGGAGGTCATGGAGGTAATGTGGAGGGGAATAACTGGATCCCAGAAGGTGTAAAGGTCAGTAAACTTTTTCCTCAATACAGGGATGGAGAGGACTTTCATAGTTTTATTCATATATTTGAGAGGGTATGTAGACAGTATAATGTAGACCATGAGCTCTGGGATTGGCTCCTGACTCCCTTACTCCATGGAACAACTGTTCAGGCCATGTGATTGAATATAAAACCTGTCTGCTTGACTGTTGTAAACACCTGAAGCTTATAGAAAACATTTTCTTGAACATAGACTTCAACCTAGGGAAGAATGTTATGCAGCTGTTGAGAAAGACTGTCTAGCCATAGCATGGGCATTGCAGAAGCTGCAGCCCTATATTTATGGAATAACTTTCACTGCATTCACAGATAAACCTTTAACATAGCTCAACGAGCAGAATGCCAAGTTACTGAGGTGGAATCTAGGGTTGAAAGCATATCACATGAAGTTTAATTTGAAAATTGTGCTCGAATCATGGTGGGGGGGGGGTGATGTGAAGGAATTAGCCACGTTCATATGTGCTGGCATGTCTGGCTGAAGTTTTGCACATAAATTTCAGATTAACCTGTATAGTATATGCCAGCATGACCAGCTGTGATATTGTAAAGTAGTTTCAACATGTTGATTAATACTCTGTTTGTACAGGATGTTTAAAAAAGTTGAACAGTGTTCTGTTTCATGTCTAACTGTGCATGTTTGTGCAGGAGACTCTAAATGCAGACTGCCTCAGAGTCAGCTGATCTACAAATGATGTCATCAGAATGTGTTTAGATGCTGTGATTTTACTGTCAGAGACTGAAAGTCAGGATGGAACTTTAATAACTGTTTGTTGATTTTCAAAGAATGAAATGCAAATGAGAACTGGAAATGTTAAGACTTAACTAGTCTATAAAGGAGCCTGCCGAAGACAGTTTAAATAGTTGTGTTAAGTTCATTTCAGCTCACAGTTGTGTTATTGTACTGAGCAGTGGATACTAAAAGGACTCACCAAGAACTGTAAGCCTGCCTTTGCTCTATTGTAATGTTTAGTTTCGATCAGGGAGAATGTTCTTTAGTCAGATAGGAAATTATTACTAATCAGAGTTTTTCTAAATGTTGGATTTCTGTCCTTCGGTATTAATTTCATTTTCCTGGTGATTGAATTCCATTTGTTTAAGAAAATGTAACACAGTAATTTCAATAATCATTTTGCTCATTATTGAATATTTATATTATCTTACATTGTGGCCAGTCAATTAATGCATTCTTTAGTGATTTGAGTGCACTTATACCCACTCTGATAACTCCCAGGAAACTCTGAAAGCATAGCTGCTTCATGTCATGTGCTATCATTTGTTCTGATACCTAAGTTTAATAATTGGACACCCCTTTGAAAAGGCATGTGGACTCTTGATTGGTGGGAGCATTTTACCATATCATGTGGGGGAAGGGACACAGCTGGAAATCTGTGTCAGGCTTTCCCAGAAGTGTTTGGATGTGTGAGATTCAATTTAAGTGCGAGTGTATCAGAGGTCAGAAACCTGGGAACACTGCTCTGGTGTGTGCAATAAGAGTTACATTAGGGGTGGACAGAAGTATACAATCCAGTCCCAAGTTAAAGAGTGTGTTCCTGATGTTCTCTAAGGGGAAATTGTGAAATATTACTCCTGTTTAATTGACAGTCTCGCACTGGAGTCAGTAGTGAGGATTGAAGTTCCTTAGTTACTGACCAGTGGGATATCTGGACATCACATATTGGTGGCAGTTCAGTGGGATATTGACTGAACATCACAGGGTAATGCACTTGGCTCAAAAGACAATTTTCAGACTCATCTCAGGGTATACAATTGAAGGTGAAACAAAATTATATATGCATGCAATCATATAACAACTTATGCAAGAAATCAAATTTATACAAACAGTAAGTAACTTGAAAAAGGTGTTTATTAAAGTAGTAGTATTTGGACATTGTGAATGCAGATTAACCATTTGTATTAACTGAGTGACAGTGAGTATGGCAAATTATATAAATGAAGCTGGAAGAAAGACCGGTAGTGAATTACAGTGCTGGAGAAAAGGTGAGGGGTATGGGAGTCAAGTCACAATAATGGAAGCAAAGGTTGTTAGGGAGATGATGTTAGAGATGCATAGGATTGGGTAATAGTGCTGCTGGGGAAGCATTTGCATTTTTGTCATGAACAAGGAAAAGTAAGTTATTTCAGGAAATTTCTGAATGAAGAGATGTTTTTTATGACTTTGGGAATGGATATAGGAGCAATTAGGGAGAACGTGTGTCTTATGTTTTTAAGTTTAGCAAAGGGAGTTTGCAAGTGTGATGTGGAGAAAGCCTGGTATCTGAAACTGTATGATGGTAGAATTATCTGTGGCATCATAAGTGAGAAATAGGAGAAGCTTTGATCAAGGATGAGTTTAAATAGAGGGTAGTTCTTTGAGGGATGGGATACAATTTAATTTTAAAGTGGTTAAGGCAATGGTGTTCTCTTTTAGGAGATAGTGTATTGAATCTACAAATGCTGTTTATTATCATTTGAAATGTAGATAGATATTAGGTGAGGCAGTTACTGAGAGAGGAAGGCCATATTCCAGTTAGGGAAGAAGGACTCCTTTCCCAATAGCACTCCAATAGCAGGAGGAGGAAATGGGATACATTTCTTGCCCCAAAAAAACTTGCGTGTTGACTTTGACTTTATTAACCTGGTTGTCTTGCTAGAGATTAGGGCTTGGATCCATGTAGAGGCATCTCTGATGGAGCACTGTACTAAGAGTGGTGTTCTGACTGAGGCACATGTCCCAGACACAGCTAATTTTATCAAGCTTTTGAAGGCATGCTGAGGACCATAGCCTTTTTTAACAACTGAGGGTAAGGTTGCTTGAGTCTAGACTTTTTTTTTTTTCAGGAGTTCAAGTTTTGTCATAATTAATATTGATGGGAGGGTGCTATACCTGTAAACAAACTTTATCATTTGCATATAGTTTTATTTGAGGGAAGTGGATGCCAAGTAGTAGGCTGTTTAAAATAAAGAGAGATTGAAAAGGATGGGTGGACCGTCAAAGGACAGCCTGGGTAAGAACTACTGTGTGGGACAGGAAAACAATCCAGTTTGTATTTTAAAGGGATCAGTTGGATAGACATCTAAACTGTAATGGTGTTTGGGGGCTAATGCTGACTGCATAAAAAGAGTAGAGGAGGAGAGAGTGGTTGATAGAAAGAAAGGCATTGGAGAGGTCTACAAGATTGCAACACTTAGACTGGCTTTGTCTCTGTTAAACCTAATGCAACCTTTTCAACATAGTGCAATCTTTTAAAGTATACATGACACATATAGTGCTTCTACCAATCCAGAAACTGTATTTTATGCTGTGATTGTCTTGTAAGTTTGTAGGTGAGAAGTTGGTTCATTATACACGAGTCTTCCAAGAATATTGCCAAGTGTGAGAATGATAGAGATGGATCTGTAATCATTTACAGACACTGGGATGGAGGCTTTGTGAATGGGTCTATTTCAGGATACTTTGTATTCTAATTTTTTAAGAGATGAAAAAGTTGTATAGATGTTCAGTGGAATGAGTAAGTGTTCTTTGCAGAGAGAGATGAACAAAGGAAGAACTCCTTTTGAAAAGAAAAAAAAAATTCTATGTCTTCAGCCAATAACGTTTTAAAGCAGAAGGGTAGGTTACTCAAGTATAGGGTAGTGATGCTCTTGGTGTTGAAGACTAGCTGAAATCATAAACCAAAATTGAGAGAAATTCTTTAAAAAAGCCAGAGGCAGAGATATTTATTTTACATCTGTTGACTGGGTATGTCTGATTGAGGTGAAGATCCCCTTTCCAGCAGAGGCCAGGGGAGAAAATCTCCATACATTATATAGTTATACATAATGAAAGCAAACAACAACAAAAGATAATATAGTTCATACAATACATCAACATAAGATTTTCAGAAGTGTGTCAAAGAGAATAAGATGTACTAGACTAAGATATTACATAGTGTATTAGAGATCATATTAAAAAAAAAACAAAAAAAAAATCAAGATTGTGTTCTATGAGAATTAGATGTATTAGCTGAGGGCTTTACATGGAGTATTAGAGGACATATTTAAAAAGTTTTTGATCGACAGTGCATGTATTACTGAAACAACAACAAAGGTATTAGCAAATTGGGTTGAGAAGTTCAGTTTCAGCATTAGTTTAAAAGAAGGAGAGTGTGCATGTGTGAGGGGATGTAGAGAGGAGGCGGTTGTTTTCTATCGGACGGGGGGTATAGTGTAGGGAGGGTGAGAACAGTGGCAAGTCCAGTGACATTTTAGATACTCTTTGGTGGCACTCAAATTGTTTAGGATGTGTGAGGGTTCTGATTTCAAGTGGAAGTTTATTCCAGTCAATAGAAGGATGGTAGCTACACGTGTTGCATTCAGATTTGGTCTTGGGTTTGTTGACATGTAGAAGGTCTTGAGAAGAGCTCCAGAGGGATCTGATTGGAGAATAGAGGGAGATGAGGGAGGATAGAACTGGACCAGTAGGATGACTGAAATAGAATAGAGTGGATGATCTGGAGCTGAGAGAGGAGAAGCTGGTGGGGTAGTTCTAGCCAGTTTAGGTGTTTTAGGGAGAGACAATGAAGGGATTTGTATGGTTGTTGACCAGCAAATCTAGCTACCTTATTGTAAGCAGAGTCTAGTTTCATCAGTAGAGAGGAGTTCAGATTAGTGAGAATTTGGGAGATATAAAGTAGGTAGGAGGTAGGCATGGAATAGAGTAGTCTTGGTTTTGGTTGTCAGAAATGTCTTGTTTCTGTACAGGAGCCTTAATTTCGTTTTTTTTTTTTTTTTTTTTTTTTTTGATAAATTTGACCTGCATGTTAATAATTGTAAGTTGATCATCAATGGTGATGCCAAGGAGTTTTGAGCTGAATTCCACTTGAATGGGAGTGTTATTAAGTGACAGTATGGATGAGGATTTAAATCTGATTAACATTTTTAGGAAGAAAGAGTAATAGTTTAATTTTTGTTTGGGTTGAGGATGAGCTGGTTATTGGTTTCAACTGAGTTAAAGGATTGCTGGGTAGCTAATAGGAGCTGAGAGGGAGAGCTGGCAATGGTGATGACTGTAGAATCATCAGCATATTGAACTAGGGAAGACTGAGGGTAAGAAGTATGGAGTAGGTTAGTAAAGATATTGAAAAGTAGTGGTCCAAGAATAGATTCCTTGGGGAACACATATTTTAACTGGCAGAGGAAGAGATAGTGCAGAGTGCTTGTCAGTGAGGTAGCTAGAGAACCATGCAATAGTATCAGAGGAGAAGTTAAGGTTATACAGTTTATCTAACAAAAGAGAGTAAGAGACTGAGTCAAAAGCCTCTAAGAGGTCTAAGAATGGACGGTGCAGTGGTGCAGCAGTAGCATTGTCGCCTCACAGCAAGTGGTTCTCCGGTTTGATTCTCGGCTGGAATGCCTTCTGTGCAGAGTCGGCATGCCCTCCCTGCGTTCTTGTGGGTTTCCTGCTAGTAATCTGGTTATCTGTCATGTTACAGAGAAATGCATCTGGAGCATTTCTCCCCATGCCTCTGCTTAAAATTAGCTTTGTTCCAAGTCAAGCTTTCCAGGTAAATAAATGTTAAATAAATAAATTAAAATAAATAAGAAAGAATAGGCAAGAATCAAGTTTGTGGTCATCTCTGGCTAGAGAAATAGTGTTAAAGAAGGATAATAGGGTTATGGTAGTGCTATGTTTAGGTCAGAAGCCATGCTGAGTGGGTGTGAGGAGATTTTACTGTATTAGATACTGCATGACTTGTTTGTGTACACATTTTTCCAGAACGTTAGAGAGAGGGTAAGAGGATAGCAATAGGTCTAAAATTGGTGAGATCTGTGGAGTTACCTCCTTTGTGTATAGAATTGTTTCCAGATAGAAGGAACTTTTGACTCAGAGATGGAGCTATTGATTAGGATAGAGACAGTGAGAGCAAGAGAATCAGCTGCTATCTGAAGGAAATATGAGGGGATGTGATCAGCCGATACCGAGCATGGTCTTAGCTTGCAGAGTAAAGATTTGATAAATCTGGAACGCAGGATCACACAGAGAACAATCAGTAAGTTGCTTCAGATTTCAGAAGTGTAATACACATTAGTGAGTAAAGCATAAGCACAGTTCTAAAACTGGGTAAGGTCTATTTGAAAAGGGGACTTTGGAGATGAGGCAAGAATAAGAAAATAAATATTTAGCAAAGGACTTTTCAAAGCATGAAAACAGTTAAGATATGGGTCAGAAGTGGGTAAAATGAGATGAGAAGCAGGGCGGGAAGTGGTAGCTGGCGTCCATGATAAAGTGCTCACCTCAGGGTTTTTTTCAAGACAGTACAAGTAGTTGTTTTATATTACAGTTAGCTTAGAATAAATTAAGTAACATTAAATGTAAAGGACGTTATCTGCATAAGTAGTATAATATCTTTGGAGGTGGAATAAGTGCTATAAAGGCATACAGGAGGTAGTAACTGAACAGGTTAGTAAAAATACAATACAGACAAAGCATACTAATACATGTGGTAGAGCACTCTGTCCATCAATATATAGTGCAGTACATTAATAGTTGTATTTTCTGGCTATTACAACAAAACTATCACAAATTCAAACTAGGAACAGTCACTATATAATCATTTTGGCAAGAAAATCAGACAATAGAACAGTACAGCAGTAGCTGGGTTTACATGTAACCAAACTACGACTCAATAAAATCACATCTATGCAGAGCATATTATACTAAGCTGTTACACAAGTAAATAGGTGCAGTGAAGAGTTTTTATACATGCATACATTGTTTCAGCAGGATAGGACACTGATAGTACCATACAGCATTAATTTACCAGTTACAGGACAGATTAGACTTTTAGGACCACTATGTCATGCAACTACATGGATTTCCAACAGAGCAACAAACTTATGCCAAGAAGTCAAAAACACATAAATATACCCCGAGAATGTTTTAATGGTGTCCTTACATAAAGGAACAAAGGATGTGGACATGACTAGTAATGTTACTTAACTAACTTCCAGAATTTCTTTAGGTAATAAAGTCCTCTGAGAAGTATATAGGGACTTAGTTTTGTAACGTCTAGTGGGTAGTTTAGTAAGATTGTTTTATAGGATGAAGAAGTTGTAGTCAGCCTGCATCGAGTTCCTTTTCTATTCCTTCTAAGCCTAATGCCTGATACTGTAAAGTGTTTTTGGTTATTTGGTTACCCATCTGATGTTGAGGGGTTTTAGTAATTGTATGACTCTGGGGAAGAATTTGTATTAAAGTGAAAAGATGAGGTTGGACAAGGAGATGGAAACATTGCAGGGGTGTCATTTATGACTAGTTCCTGATAATGAAACAGAGAGGTATTGTTTAAGGTTATATACAGCTTGCATTCATGAAGGTTTCTTTAGAGGAAAAAATAGGATAACAACCCATAAGTTTAATGTAATAGGCACAAAACAAAGAAAGTCGCACTTCTGGGAATCACTTGAGTGACAACTGCATTGTTGAAGACTTCTGTTAGAAAAAGACTCACTAAATGTTGTTTCACTGGGCTTTGCACCCTTTCATGTTTTATATATTTTCAATGAGGTTTGATGTCTCTCAGACCTAGTTATGATAAATGTTGGATTGGGGGAATGAACAATCATTGCCCTGTGTGAGGGCTGTGGTTCTTTTCCCTATTCAGAAATAAAATGCATTTGAAATTTCACTCAAGAGTTGCTTAGCACCAAAATTCATACAGAGGCTCTCTAGCTAATCAGACATTGATGACAGCTACATTAATTTTATCATAATTTAAGAGAGCATTAATATGTGTAAGTACACTGTTGCTGAAAGCATTTGCCTTCAGTACATGGTAATGAATTTCTGTTCCAAGACATCAGCAAGAGAGAGAATAATAAAAACCATGATAAATTGTAAAAATATAGTTAGCTACATTTAAGATTACTAGCATTCTGGAGATTTCAGATTGTGTTGTAAAATGGAAGGGTTTATATCAAAAAATAAATTGCACTGAAGTATGTTGCTGGCCTTTGTTGGGCTCAATGGTTACAACTGTGACTAGGATAATTAAGTATGTAAGATTTGATGAAGATCCTGAAGGCGTATTAGAGCACATTTGTAAATGTCATTAGCACAGCTGTTGGCACATTCAGTTTTGATGATGAGAAGGTTATGGGTTTTATGTCCCTCAGCAGGTACCTGGATTCATCTTCTTATATGGACACTGGAGCGTGTCATAAGGGGACTGCTGCACTCCTAAGGTGCCATCCTTTGGATGAGATTCTAAACAGAGGTCACTCAGGAGCCTATTAAAGATCTCTTGGCACTTACATAAAGAAGTGCAGAAAAATGTTCACTGTTCATGCCAAATTTCCTGTTGTGTATTTATATAAATAGCACCTCAGGTGTCCTCTGAACATGGGCCATAGACCATGTGGGACTAACCCAGTTATCAAAAAGTAAATATAATATAAACAAGCAAAACTTCCTGTCTTCCTTACAAGAAAAGAATCTGTCCTTTCTTTATTAAAACTTATAAGCATTTTTTTTTAATTCAGCAATTAAATATGAAAGACAACACAGAAACACAAACTATTGTATTTGCTATAAATTAGCTCAGGAGTTTTACATGTCCAAATCTTCATCTGCTGACAAGAACGTCTGTCACCCTGCATCCTGCAAGAAACTGTTAAGGAGATGTCTGCTCTAATAAGTAGTTACATGCAACACTGGCAGTGTTAAGCTTCATTTATTTAAAAGGAGCAGAATCAGTTATATTGTTATACCTTAGCTTTCAAGTTACTAACCTGTTGCTTAGTTGACCATATTCATTTCATTGTTATGCCTTTCTAATTTTCATTTAACAGGACTACTCAACGGTCATAAGTAGCACATTCAAGAACAAAAAACACATGACAATCCATCTACTAAATCAGTGCCATTTGAGGACAGTTTACAGGGAAGAATGTCTGTCAAAAATGATACACTGTGGATGCTAAATATCTGCACTCAGATTCACATTATGTTCAGTACTTTAGAGCTTGAGTGAAGACTGCAAACAAAGTTGATGCATATGCAAACAATATCAGTGTATATGCAAAACAATTAATGCATGCAACAATATATTATAGCACTCCACAAGTCATAACATCCAATAACACCAGTGATATGCACATTTACTGTATATGTAAGTGCAATTAATGTACTGCGAAGAATAGAACTACCACAAGTCTTATTTATATTTTCAAAAAAAAAAAATACAAAAAAGTCTGCATTCTTTATCAATACTACCGTCAAAGGTATGTTTTAGTCTAAATGAGTCTGTGAAAGTGGCTTGCATTTGTTATAATGAAAATGGTTATTTGTTTTCATGCTGTGTGGCTATACTGTCTATCAGGTATGGATTGCTTTAGCCTGTACAATACATCCGAAAAAAATACGAAAGTAGATCCGAAAGGTATGCAAATATTCTGTACTATTGCTTTGTACATTAATATGCTTCATAGTTAACATTAAAAAAGCTTTCATCGGGTTTCCATTTTCCCTCTTTTTAATGCTGCAAGAAAATAATTCACAAATCCTGATCTATGAAGGCCATCAGAAATTACATTAAAGGCATAAAGAAAATTGAAGTACAAACATTTATTGTGCAAAGTCAGTTTTCAAGGAAAAATAGTACTGCAAGATATGGCAAAGCAGGTGTAAAAAACATTTCTTACAATTCATGCACAGATTTCAATTCTCTTTGGAAGGTCAAGATACAAGCATATGAATTCATGAGGTTAAGAAAAGATGGCTCCCAAAATGGATCTTTTATTTACCTTTACAATATCCAGTGTCCTTAAATTTTCATTTTGACAGTTGCAGTCCATTCCAAAAGTAGAGTGACACATTTGTTAGTTACCTGAGCATTTTAATAGTTTCGTTGTGTAGCTTTTGATCTAGAACAATATATACTTGTAAATTCAAGTTTCACCTCTTAAATGTTTTTTTTCCCTATTCTGTAATTTCGTATCCTCTCCCTTAAGGGTTTGAATATACAGCCGCTTTATTACTTCATTCCTTTGTTGCCTATACAAGTCAACTTATATTTGCAGATCTTTTTTTTTGCCATGGCCCAGGCAGCAAGGGCAGGGATAAAAAATACACTGGGATTTGAGAACGCATTGTGC
Organism: Protopterus annectens; assembly: GCF_019279795.1. NCBI lineage: Eukaryota > Metazoa > Chordata > Ceratodontiformes > Protopteridae > Protopterus > Protopterus annectens. The sequence goes on from NC_056743.1 coordinate 221,358,345, forward strand.
TATTTGAGAAAGTGTAAACAGATGAATGTAGAACAGCAAATTTTGATAAAAAAAAAATTGTGGCTGGAGGTTAGGATCAAACCTTAAAATATGCAGGTGTATGAAAGCAAAAGTAACAACAATGCTACTCCTTTTGGTATAGTTATATAACGATTTTGACTATACTTGCAGCTTTTATTGTATTTCTGCTTTGTTGTGTTTACGACTCACAACTTAGGAAGTTGCTGCTAAGATCACATCTTTAAGAACCCCTTGCAAATCTTGAAAGTTTTGTATACAATGCCAAATCTTTTCAACAATTTTTCCTGAAGCCTTTGCTTGGCAGTGTACTGATCACTGAATTCTCTAAACTGATTTATTTCTTCCCATTTTGTCACTTAGCATTACCATGCCCATTCCATACGCATCTTCACTGATACTGCCAATACTAGCCGTTCCTGCTATACTGACTTCTCTTCTGCAAGTATAAATTTGTTTTCAGTCTTGTTTGCAATTGTTGTTGCCTCTACTTTTTTCTGTACACTTTCAGTGAAACTGTAGCCGAATTATTTGGTTCACAAATATTTCTTGCTGATAATCTTACTATTTGAGGATTTTTGTTTAATTTTGGTTCAGATTTTTGACTCTTTTACCATCTGTATTTTTACCCTTTTGTTTATAACTAAAGAAATCATAGCAGATAACTCAATAGTTCTAGTCTTAGTTGTTCATCTATTTTTATCAAGTGAATATGAAGGAATTCTCTACAAGAGCTGATTTAGTAATAATCTTACAACTACTTTATTTTTTAGTGGATTGCACAATGTGAATTCTGTTTGACATTCTATAATATCTAAAGGGCCCAGACTTTGATTTTTGTACCTTTGTTAGCTGCTTCACTTTAAATTACTTGAGTTTATCAAATGTCATTTAGTTAGAGGATGGTAGCAGAAGATGTTGTTATTCTGTGGATTAACTAGTTAAACAACCTGTGTAACTATACCTGAATACCACAATACATTATAACTCATGTCTGAAACTAGTAAATCTAGAATAAAGATTAATCAGTTAGTTTTAGAAACAAAGTGCACTTAATCAAAACAAAATGTATAGCAGCAAGAAGCCATATTACAGAAAATGTAATAAAATGTACACACAGAGCAAGGTTTGAAAGAACAGTTAAACCAATAACAGTGTACATTTTCAGAATACTTTTGAAAGTTTCAGTAATTCTTACAGAAGTTGAAAATGGATACCTTGTAGACCTTATATGCATACAATACATGCAACTAGAGTAGAGATTTTGCTATGCTAGTCTTAGTGTATTAATGTCCTTTAACAATAAAATATAATTAAGTAGAAAAAGTGCCACGGTAGTCTGATAATGTAAACTAAGAGTATATCTGTAAATTGCACATTATTAACCACTTGGGCAAAGTTTATTTTTCTCTTCAGTTTTGCCTTTTTTCACAGCATGTAGTTCCTCAGTTCAAATATTGGCTGGGTGCCTTCTGTGCAGAGTCTACATGTCCTCTTATGTTCATATATTCTTCGTCCAGGTACTCTGGTTTCCTCCCACATTCTAAAGACATGCAGTAAGTGGATTGGACACTAAACTGGCCATTGGTGTGAGTGTGTTGTGGAAGAACTACCATGGCAGGGCTAGCTACCTAGTGTTGTAAATCTTGGTTCTAGATGATTGTCACTGGTGATGTGACACCCTGACCACATGTGCAAAAATGGGAAAAAGGGATTATGGATGGATGGATGGATTTCCAAGACAAGACAATTCCTGCATTATTGTCATGACATCATCCCAAGCAGGAGAACATTTTTGTTTCTATGTATGGGTTAAAACTTTTTTAACAACAAGTAATAAAAGATAAGGAGAGCTTTGTATGCATTATTAAATGAGACAATCCTATCCATTCTTAGCAAAAATAAAGCAAATATGAGAATGATATGGTTTGCCCATATCTTGTTACAGCCTGCATGGACTTCTTAAGTGAACCTAAACCTATGTATTTTTCAGAATAAATGAATCCAGTTCCCTAAAACTATCATTACAATAACACACATGGTTAACTATTACAAATATTTAAAATAATTAAAGGAGTATAAATAAATACTGCCAACCAAAATATAAACTTGTTTGACCTTGTGACATCCGGCAGTTATAAATTACTTATGACACCTTTCCAGATTTATCTGCAGCTTTACAACTTTTAACCAAATCACACCAGTTTCTTTACATCTAGCACAAGTGAAGATTGTATACTTTCTCAATATTCAGAGCGGCCAGTTCTGCCATACTAAGTCTCCCTGATGTACCATTTAGCGGATAAAAAAATCTATATGGACCCCTCCCCCCAAGACTTGTGCAAGTGCACACATATTCCACATGTTCTGTTTTCCTTCCTAAAGATGCACCCGGTATAGTAAGTATAAAAATGCATTCAATTACGTAGGTTTTCTACCACAATGAATTTTCCCTTGTTTAGACTTCCCCATAACTTGTATACCATTCAGAAAACTTAGTGACCAGTTACCCTTCTTTTTCCATATACTTAATCCTGATAATTCAATTGACTATTAATGTATCCCCTTCTTAACTGGTATATCAAAATTAGGAAAAAATGCATAATCTCTGTACACTGTCAAACTGTGACAGAAGCATTGTTTTCCAAATAGCCCTATAGTCACGAAAGATAATATTGTACAACAGTATAATTTTAAAAGTTATACTGCCAAATTAAAAGTCAGAAGATCCAGCTTTCCATCAGTCATTGGACAAGATGGTAAGTTCTAGTTAACTCTGAACATTTCTTCCCAAACAAGAACAGTGACCTGCCTGGCAGCATCCATGAAACATGTGGAAGAAAGCAACTAGAAGCCACTGATGTGTATAAATTATGACCTGTATAATAAATCAGAATAATGCTTGCAGATCTCCTACTTGTCAATAAATTCTTTATATTTAAAAATATTCTCAGAAATTAATTCTGTAGAAGGAGATAATATGGTACAACTGATTTTGACAGATTTTGTGTTCAGTATGTTTTTTTTTATTTCTTTTTTTAATCTCAGGTTCCTGAAAAGACTATCTGCAGGTCTATGGATCAGACAGGTAGATTATGAAGTCTTCTGCATACATGGATTTTTTAATTCATAACCCAACAGGACATATTCATTTATGGATGCTGCTTTTAATCTGTCTACTAAAGTTTCAAGATATGGGGCAAACATGAGGGAAAGGTAATACCCCAGTCTGGCTCCTCTAGATGAATTAATTGTATAAAGAGTCTTGCACCTATTTTCATCTATGCTGAACATAAGCTACAAATAGACTTGACAGTATATGCAAAACCCAAATGGAAGCTTTATGTTCAGCAAGGTTATAAAAAGATAATTACATTCAGCATAAGCAAGCGCTTTCTCTTTATCCAAATTTATGAATAGGATTATCCATGCCAAGTTAGAAGTCTCTTCAATTAAATGGGATTTATTTTCTTGTTTAAAACACATGCTGTTTGGTCTTGATATGACATATATATCTTGCAAATATATTCACAAAAAAGATAGTGATGACTTGTGATCATGGCTTAAAATGGATATTGGTGCACAAGAACCTGCATGTTACAGTATTACAGAAATGGTGGCCTGCTTTCAAGGAGAAAGTGCACTGTGTGTATCAAGAACAGACTTAGTTAATCATATAAAATTATCTCTAAACTTGTATTAAAAAGGGGAATTCATTCAGTTCAAGGTTCTGACTGCTCCTGTAAAGTTTGTTCTCTCTCTTCCATAATGATGTCTGAAAACAAAGAGATTTAGCTAACAGACCCAGTGATAGCAGATACTATTTCAACACCTAGTCAATATCAACCTAGCGATATGTTTAATGTATAATCTGTAGAGTGCATAACAAAACACTGAGTTTTCTTAAAGGTATTAAGCAGTTGCATAGTCTTTCTGCTTGTGAACATGCCTTTTTGCAGCTTGTTGCTAGAAATGAAGAGCTAAAATGTTGGCTTATGAATGACTTCAGACCTCCTCAAATTTACAGCTGTTGTGACCTGATCAATTTTATAAACTAATGGATCTTATATTTCTTTGTGATCCTGGATATGAGGTTGTGCATATGAGTTCCTCCTTGTACTTTCAAAAGAATACCTTGGCAGATAATTAGTTTACACCTCATGATCCTATATTGAGTATCAGCCTGTTTTTTAACAGATCTAATAACGTATCTTAAAAATGTTAAAGCTGAAAGTGTATAAAGGCATATCTTGAGGTTATAAGCCATGCCAATTAGTTTTTTTCTGAAATTGTACCCATCTACATAAAACAATTTAAATGTCCAAAGTCTATGATAAGGCAATTGCTTCAGATGCAGTTTTAAAAATCATAGGAGTCCAGTCTACAAGGATATTGGGTGAGTATCTAAACTATCAATTAAATTCCTTAGAAATTACCACCTTATCAGTACTGGAGACAGAGTGGAAATAAGATAAATTTGTAGTTAGTGCCATTCTTTACAGCATTGTGCTACTCCAATAGATATTGCATGAGAAGCTGAATGGAATTTTCTAGTAGAGAATACCATTCATCAAATCATCCCATCCCTAAACTGTTACCTTGTCTTGTAAGGCCGCTCATTCCATCAAGGGTCTTGCCATTTGAGCCCAATTGTTGCAATCAGAATTTATAGACCAATAGAATTTTTCTGGCTTACCAAAGACACCTTACAGATAACAGATCTCCACTCCTTCCCTGGGACTCAGAAACACTAGCTAAATAGCAGTATGCTATTGTACATGACAAGAAGTACACACAAGGTGTGTGTGATTCAAAGATGCACACTGCAAGAGTGGTGGATACCAAGTCACAGAGCTGCTCACAGTATATGCCAATTGCTTTATACAGAGGTTAATATTGAAATTAGGAGAGTTGTGCATATGGAGGAGGTAAAACAAGATGATGGAGTGATTGAGAAATGTAAAGTATGCAGTGTTTTGTAGGCGTCCTATCCAGACTTCTCAACTAACTGTCTCTATTTTGGAGGAATATTTCTATTTTCAGGCCTGATTTACCCCAGCACATGATGTACCTATTTTTGGAGGCATGTCCCTATTTTTAGGCTAGATTTACCTCTCCACACAATTTTCGGAATTCCATCATTTCACTTGATTTGTGAAAATATCTAGCACACAGATCACCACACTACATGACCAACATACTAATGGCACCAATAATATAAAAATGAGAGACATCCTACATCTTCAGTTTTCAGAAGCAAAAACAAATGACCTCGTATGGTTTATTAAAGTCTACATGTTTCGTACCGTCTTATTGATGATGCACTTCGATTTCCATCATTTTTGTTACTCTGGTTTTTAAACAAATTTCTGAGTAGTAGCCCATGGTCTTACTGAAGTGGGAAGAGTTAAGTGGCATTCAAATGTTATACTAATTAGATGTCCTGATTTTTGTGTGCATGTACCTACTTCTCAAGGACTTTCATACCGGTTTGGAGGTATGATCCTATGTTGCATCCCAGGATGACAAGCTAATCCAATCTAAAGAACCTGAAATAAAAACTGGTGTGTAATACAACCAAGAAAGTCACAAGTGTAAAAGTACTGTTTTGCAGTGAAAGAATTATTAAACCTGCTTTGCTTTCTATACATGACCCTTAGAGAAGCCCTTATACACGTATACAAGGATTGTCAGCATAGGTTCCTTTTGGAATCTACAGGATAAAAATGACCTCAGTTGCATGAATATAAAAAAAGGCATCAAGGCACCATTATTTGATTCTGTGCCTTGTATCCTAGGAAAAAACCTTTAACTAAAACTTTGAAAAAAATTGCAGTGCGAAATAATCAAAAAATTGCAAATGTAAAATCAATGATTTTTTTCTTTGTATAAAAGAGAGACATATGGAAGATCTTATACAGGTACATGTTGTTGTTGTTGTTGTCTTTCGGCTTTTTCCGGTTAGGGGTCACCACAGCGGAACTCCAGTCCGCTAATGATTGGCAGTAGATTTTGATGAACGCCAAGGTGCCAGCTCGACGTTCAACCTTCAACTAAGGCACGCCCATTTACACATGTCTTTTGAACACCCACCCAACCTCAGGGAGGACATGCAGACTCCACACAGAAGGCACTCCCCTTACTCCAGCAGAGAATCGAATAGGTTTGCCTTTTAAGGCAGACAGCTAAATCATCTAAGTTGCATGGATATTGTATCACATCTGAGAAATTTTAACAGGCTTTAGGGAACCACTGACTGTTTCTGAAATGCAGTTGTTGAGTCCCAAATAGTTTAATAGATCATGTTAAAAACAGCAAGAACACAGAAATGCTCAAATGAGGAGTTGATGGATTTTATGTGGAAGCTAAATTTTAAATTTGGTTGACTGAACTGGTACAGTCATATAGACTAATTTCCATCACCTGTTGGATGATGATGTGAGGAGATAAGACAAGAATAATTCAGTAGGATTAAAGGCAGTGGTAACAACCATCAGGTTACTAGGATGCATAGCTGGGGGAGAAAGTCTGGGTACAGATAAAGTCAGGATCCTTCTGTACAGAGTCCTGTTGCTCATATTTCTAGAAGCATTCAGAAAAGCAAAAGAAACTCTTGGAGAAGATTTGTAGGTAAAATTTAGCAGGATGACAAATGGATGGAATCGTTAACATATGTTACAGTACAAATTCTTAAGAATACGCATGGAAAACAATATAAATGCGCACCTTGTTCTTACACATAGGATACCTGAAAGGAGAACCAGTTCTGGGAAGGAAGGATAGAGGAAGGAGTTGGCTATGGCAGAAAAAATTTATAAGGGATGACCAAAAGAATGATCATATTAATATAGGAAATCTTAGGGAATATACACAGAGAAAAAAAAAACATTGTTCTGACACACTAACAGGAAAACTAGTTCTAATACTTGCCTACTACTTAAATTGACAGTCTGTGAGAGATGTAGTTAGGCAATGTGAATGGAGGCAACAATCTCACATAAAGCCATAAGAAATGCAACCAAATTGTCAGTAGCACATACCATCACACACAATACAGACCAGTCACGTACATCTACATGGGTTACTTTTAAGAGTCACAACATATCTAAAACACAAAGGCCTCCTAAATGCAATTTAAGAAGCAAATACCTTCAGCCATCTCACGTACACTTAACTCAGGCAGTATGCACCATGAAACATGCAACTGTAACTCAGTGTCTCATCTCGGAAGCCAATAAGGCAAACATCCATACAATCCAACATGCTCTATAGTGAAACACATTGATGCACCATTCACCAGGCTGTGCAAAGACAGAATCATGGTCGGTTGCCTATTGGATGTCAGTATTCATCACA